>NW_005871073.1:8856868-8918038 GCF_000147115.1 Myotis lucifugus
ATCGTTTAGAGATTTCCTATGCATATGGATTAAAATGCACTCTCCTTAACTGCCTCCAAGTTCCTGTGCAATCTGGCCCTCATTTTGTTTTTCATTGATCTTAGAGAGAGAGAGAGAGAGAGAGAGAGAGAGAGAGAGAAACATCAATTGGTTGCCTCCTATACATTCCCTGACTGGGAATGGAACCCATGCTTTCTGGTCATGGATGACACTCCAACCATCTGAGCCACACTGGACAGGGCTGACTTCTCTATTTTTATTTTGTGGTTCACACTCAGCACCAGTACACCCTTTTTCTAACCTTCACACATGCTATTTCTTCCACCTCCAATTGTCTTAATTCAACTATTCACATCCAGGCTTTTCCTCATCTTCCAGGTATCTTCTTCAAATGTTAGTTTTCCAGCGAGGCCTTTTCTGACAATCCAATCTAAATTAGATTATCATCTAGGCCCATCTAGTCTACATCACATTATTGTATTCTTTTCCTCTATAGAAGTTATCACAATACTAGGGTCCCAGTGCATGAATTTGTGCACCTTGAAAGGAACTGTGAGCCAAGAGGCTGTGGTGGGCACAGGGGAGGGTCTCAGTCCATCCTCTGCACCCCCACCTGGCCCCTACCATTGTGGCCCCCCCATCCCCTGTCTGCTGGCAGGCCCACTCCTGCAGCCTCCACTCACACATGCTGAGGGCGCTGGCCCTGCTCACACCCGCTGATGGTGCACAGCGATTGGGGAGGTGCCAGCAGTGGGCGTGAGTGGGGTTGGTCCCCTCAGTGGGTGCAAGTGGCGGCTGCTTTCCCCATGGCCCCTCGGGAGCAGGGGGAGGTGGAGAAGCCCTCAGGGGTGATAGGGGCCAGCAGCTGCCACTAGCACCCACTGATCAGGGCCAGCATCAGGTGCCGGCAGTGGGTGCAAGCGCCAGGTGGGACTGTGGCATGCAGGAGCAAAGAATTTTCAGTAACCACCAGAGGCTCGCCCTGATGACAGCCACTGGCACCCCGCCTTGGTCTGGCACCCCCGCTCACCTGTTCCACCATCCCGCCACGGCTGACACCCGCCATGTTCCACACTCTGTCGCCTGCTGCTGATGCCCACCATGTTCTGCTCACACCCCCTGGTGGTCAGCCCATGTAATAGTGACCAGTTGTTCAGTTGTTCGGTTGTCTTGTTTAAGGCAGGACTAGCTTCTGAAATGTGAGCTACATGAGGAGTGGGGTCCATATCTAGATTTTTTGTTTGTTTGTGTGTCACGTGTGAGTTTGTATTTTAATAATCACACATGTTTAGTTAATATACTAGTGCGTAACAATTTACCTGGCAAAAAATTTTATAGATCCTACCTCCAAAATCATTAAAAAAGAATAGGCCAACTGTTGTTCTAGCTCTGGTAATCTATACAGAGTATGAATGATAAGCCAGTGTTAGGTCACAGGCTAAGTTAGGATATCTGGTAGAAATTATAGAGTAATTTGAGACTAAGAGGAAATCAAAGCAGAGAGAGAAAGTAGAAAAGAAAAGAAATCACTGTTATACGGGCAACTCTGGGGACTAAACTGAAAATAAAGGAGATATAGCAATTCACAGAAAATCAAACCCCAGGAATCAGAAAAATTAGGTTTGGGCATATTTTACTATATTGGGACATCAAACTAAGTGTTTCAGGATGGACATAAAACACAACTTTTGAAATAATGCCAACAATCCTGTTCAAAATCAGTTTAATCAAGTTGTTAAATCCAAGATGTACATTCAATTTAGATCAAGGTAGATCAGAATTAGGGAGAGGCTCTGGGAATGCTTTGGAGGAAATACCATGAATAGAAAAAGTCTCCCCTCTCCAGATGGGGATCTGTTTTAAGTTCCTGAGAGTGCCAAGGCGATGGAGGAATTCAAAATGTTTGTGGTGAATGCTGTTCTGGACTCACTAATACCCAGTCCTCACAGTCCAGCAGTTGGAGTTGAGTCCAGCTCCAATGGAAGATCCTCATTTGCCTAACCAGTAATGGTCGTGCCTCAAGCTCTCACATCTAAACTATAGGGATTGGCTAAAAGCAAGAGCATGCGATCTTATTCAGGCCAATCAAATGCAAGTGGAAATTTTGGGGGATCCTGGTAAAGGTTTCCTGATTAGTAAATGAGGAACCTAGAAAGAGATAATACTTTTCTTCTGGATTTTGCAGTGTGCAGATGTGAGGTTAGAAACTGCTACCACCTTAGGGTAAAGCCAGCATTCCAAGGAGGGCAGAGCCAAGGGAATTAAAGGGAAGAGAAAACTCATCATCAGAGGCCAACCCTGAATCACACCGTCTTTAGACTCCAAGTTAGGACGCAATAAGTATCTTTGTAGATTTAGCCAGTTTAAGTTTGACGTTATTTATTTATTTGTTTGTTTGTTTGTTTGTTTATTTATTTATTTATTCATTTTTACTGCAGAAAGCACCTTAACGGATGAAATGTCCAAGACATACAGACAACAGGAGGAAGAAAACAGCAGGCAGGTTTTTTTAAAAAAAAAATCAGATTTTGTAAAGAGGTGGGAGGATCCATTCATTTTACACTTCAGTCTCTATACAGCAATGGGGAGAAGGCTACTGGTGGGCTGTCAGCCTCATCTCCCACCGGTTCTAGCTGGAGTAGAGCTGGGATGGGACAGAGAGTGACAGTGTTTCTCCCTTCACCAGAATAGTTGTGAACAAGAGAACAATAACACTCACTTACCCAACCTCATAATGAAAGCTTTTCTTTTTTTAAGTGAAGATAATAAAAAAATAAACAAGAAATAAAATTTGGACTATATTTGTTATTTCTCAACATTATTTGTCATCAGTTAATTCTAAAACATTATTTCAATAATCCAAATGATCATTATAATAACAACAATAGAAACACTGACAATACTAAGGAGCATTTGTATAGGTCTTACTATGTGCTAAGCACTATTACAAGCATTCATGATGTGTTGCCTCTTTCAAACTGCATATGAAGTAGGTACTTACTAGTCTGCCAAAATTACTGACAAGGAAATCAAGGCACAAGAAGGCTAAGTCACTTGTCCAAGGTCATGCTGCCATTAAATGGAAGAGCCTGGTTTTAAATTGACCATCAGGCTCTCGCAGCTGGGGCTTTTAGGCATTATCCAAAACCCTGAGTTATTGTGGGGCTATAAATTGAAGGAGGTGACGAAAAAATTATTTTGCTTTTATGCACTTTCAGTTTGTCATTTTCTCTTAAAACCCAGCAATAAGAATATTCACTCCCACTTTTCAATATAGTGGAAACCATGACTATATCACATCATGCATTCATCAATATTTTTGTGACTGTTGATGATTTTTTATTGATTGCATATTCAATATAATTTTACATGAAGTCTCCCCAAAAACATTTTTTATTTTTAAATAACATTAAAATAAAGAACATATGCCACAAGAAGTATTTATAAGGAACTTAAGATCATTCATTACTAAGTTTATACTTTAGGAGAATGGGATATGTGTCATTTAAGGTTTTAATTACCAAAACAAATATTCATATTTCCTTATTCCAAAGACATTTGAAGTCGTTTTTACCACACAAAGACCTAATTTTCCTCTAAGTGTCAGTTAGGAGGAGATTCTTTCCTGGGTCCACATAATGCATGACTAAATTATTAACCATAAAATTATTTGGAAAAACCCCATGTGTGACAGGATGAGCACATAGACTGTAAAATATCAAATATGACTCCATTTCTTATGCCAGCAGGACTAGTCCATCATGCAGTTTAACCTAGGACATCACGTAGGTGTAAGTCTTTTGGACCTAAGTGAAGAAAGGCAATGCATTAAAACCCATTAAGTTTCCCATCAGACATTTTGAATATGACATCCCTGTCAGCCTTGAGAGAGGATGTAACTCTAATTTCCCCAGTTGCAGTAAACATTTAAATATGTTGGTTTTCTGCTCCCAGGGGATTCAAAGCTGCTGCCAAATCTGATAATGTAGAAGATTAAAGTCAAGGAGAAAAACTTAAAAGACCTGAGAGAAAGTCTGACATGGAGAAGAAAAGACAGGTATATTATCATTATTATTTATCCTTATGTATATATTTTATCCTCAGAGCATTGTATAAGGCCTGGCACATAGAAAGTTCTTGATGCCTGTTTGCATTGAGTGGATGAGACCAAGGAGTGAGTGGATGAGACTCATGTACAAAGAAATAGAATAAAGATGCTCCGTAAATTGGAAAAAAAAATATGCTAGACATCAAGATAGATCCCAAGAGAAGAGGGATTTCTACATAATGACACTACTTCCAATGCCAAGCTTTCCTTCCACTGAATATTAGAACGATATATATGTTTTAAAGCCCAGAGAGGTTCTTGTAAGTTTAGGAACATTTAAGGATAATTTGTGATTTGTGAAGAAGACATTTGTTAAGTATTAATTAAAATTAGTTTCTTTAAAATTCTTGGCTATGGCTATGACAGCCAGATTTGCACAATTATCATAGCAGTACATCTTTCATAAAACCAAACATTAACTTCCTATCTGACTCTCATGTCCGAACCACCCACCCACTACCACTGAGGAAATGTATTTATTTCCTACTCTTCCAGGGAAAAATGCTCATGAGTCAGATTCAGAAGCTATCGTTTTCAATCCCATCACAGCTACTTTTAACTATTTGATTGGGCTGGTCACTTGCAATGGCCTACCTCCCTCATAGTGCTGGGGAGAAGAGCCCCTGAAATAAATAAGTAAAAGCACATTCTTTTTTTCTTCCTTTCTGTCTTTTTCCAAACTTTGGAAACAATCCTGGTAGTAGAATAGTAAACATGAGGAAAGTGACATCTTTTAATAGTAAATTTAATTTAATCATTAAAATAACCATTAAAGTAGTTATTATCTCTCTGTTACATATCAGAAAGTTGAGATTCAAAAAGTTTTAGTAACTAGATCATTTATTTATCTTATAGTATTTGCCAAGCGTTTACTATGCTCTAGGCAGTAAGCTAAGGACCATGGACACAAAAATGCCTGTGCTAGGGTTTCCACTCTTTATGAAGTCCCATCTGGTAAGAGAAAAAGGCAACACACAATGTTCATATACTCTTAGCCAAGGCCAATAGAACCAAAGCCCTCTGGCACTTTTTGCTACAGCTTTGTAGCAAAGCTGCTGCTTTGTTGTTCTTGTTTAAGGCAGGACTGGCTTCTGAACGAGCTTATGTTCAGTAAGGAGCTATCAACCTCACTCTCACTCAGTCTTATACTATAGGATCTACAGCACAGATCCTGTTGGTTTCTCCTGGGACTTACCCGGTATTTGGAGGTGAATCTCCTCAGGATAATATATCTCCCCAGACCACAGTGCTATACCCTCCCTGCAACGCATCACCTGGTTTCATCTTGTTCCTTGGTCTCATCCACTCAATGCAAACAGGCATCAAGAACTTTCTATGTGCCAGGCCTTAGACTATGCTCTGAGGATAAAATATATACATAAAGATAAAAAATAATAATAAATGTATTTTTAAAAAGTGCTGCTCTTGAGAGGTTAGAACATAACAAGGGAAAATTGGCATTGAATAGATAAGAAGAAAAGACTGTAGATGCTGGGCTAGAGGTCTATAATGATGAAGTGTTATGTATATAAATAATGCCTGGTCTATATTATCTGCTTGGTATCAGGGTGGGTTGAGGTAAAAGATGAAAGGTTGAGTTTCAACATGTTGTGACTAAGTTGATGTGGCACAAGGAAGGGTCATGCTCAGGTGGATATTTAGACCTTGAGCTCAGGAAAAGAATTTTGCATATATATAATCAAATGCTTATAGATACCATTTGAAACAATAGAAAGCTGGATTGCCCCCCAGGGAGAATGGTGAATGTCAGAGTGAAAAGGGAAACTCGAGTGAAAAGGGAAAGTGCCCAAGGAAGGCAGAAGTTAGGGGAAGAGCAGAATTAAGGGATAGGAAGGGGTGAATACAGATGTAGATGCCATCCTGGTAGAGGGCATCCTCATCTGTTATTGAGAAGTCAGACTTTATAAATCATCACATCCTTTCAAGCAGCTTCATAACAGAACCACATGCCAGAAAACACTTGAATAAAATATCTTCACAATACTCTTAAGAAAAATTACTGAATTGGTATTTCAATTTAAAAAATTGCAAGTATTTTATTAAAACAAATGAGAAAAGAATAGATGAATGAAAAAAATATTCTTCATGGTAAATGGATAAAGAAAATGTGACATATATTACACACACACACACACACACACGAGTATTATTCAGCCAAGAGAAAGAAGGAAATCCTGATATTTGTGACAAAATGAATGGGTGTTGAGGACATTATGTTAAGTGAGAAAAAGAAAGGCAAATACTTTATAGTATCATCTGCATGTGAACTAAAAAAAACTAAAAGCTAGTATCAGAGACATGAAGAATGAAAAGGTGATTTCCAGGGATTGAGGGATAAGGGAGTATAATCAGTGATTAGATCAAAGGGAACAAATTTTCAGTTATAATAATAAATTCCAATAATCTAATGTACACCATAGTAACTATATCTATAATAATAAAAGGGTACTATGCTAATTAGACTGGACATCCTTCCAGACCAAGTGGGGGCCGGAGTGAACCCGAGTCCCAGGTGCCTGCCGGCAGCCAGAGGAGGGAAGCCTGGGTCCTGGGTGCCAGAGGGAAGCCGGTGCTGGCAGCCGGGGGAAGGAAGGCCTACTCTTGCATGAATTTTGTGCATCAGGCCTCTAGTAATTAATAATACAGTATTGTATACTTGAAAGTAGATCTTAAGCATTCATAACACACACACAAAAAGAGAGAGATAACTATGTGAGGTGAAAGATGTGTTAATTATCTTGATCTTGGTAATTATTTCACAATGTACTAGTATTTGTATATCAAATCATCACTTTGTACATTTTACATATACATGCTTATATTTTCAATAATGTCTCAAATTTTTTAAAAAAGTAAAATAAAATTTAAAATTCCATGCCTCAACACATATCCATATGTCCCATAAGAGCTTAGTTTATGTGTTAAACAGTGATATTGTATCTGAAGTTGGTATTTTCAACATTTCAGAAATATTATTATATTTACTTAGCTTTTTAATTCTATAGTTGTTATCATTTTAGCACCTTTCTCATACAATTAAACTTTTTCTTTTAAACTATCACATATTATAATAATACTAGTACCCTGGTGCACGGATTTGTGCACATTGAAAGGAAATTAATTAGAAGGTGGCCAGAGGGGCAGGACTGGGCAAAATGGGCCAGGCATGCCCTGGAGCCAACCTCCCATGGTCCCTCCCTAGCAGGCCATACCTGGGGCGGTGCTGCGGCTTGAAGGGTGTCTACGGAGTGAGCGGCGTCCCTCTGGCAGGTGGGGTCCCTCGGCTTGGCCTGCGGGGATCGAGCCAAAACCGGGTCTCCAACATCCCCCGAGGGGTCCCAGATTGTGAGAAGGCGGTTCTCAGTTGACACACCCCAGAATTGGGCTCCCTTCTCTCTGGTTCCAGGGTGCATCACCAAGAACCACCACTGCCAAGTCACTGCAGCCCGGCAGCTTCTGCATTGAGCGTCTGCCCCCTGGTGGTCCGTGTGCATCATAGCTACCGGCCAGTCGAACGGTCGGACAGTCATTTAGCCTTTTATATGTATAGATAGTGATCACTGATCTGTTTAATTCTATTTTCAATTTATTTTTGAATAAATGTGCCAATCTTAAAAGAAAAAATATTCGTTCTATTTCTTATTATTTCAGTAACTCAAACAATCTAATGATTATATTTTTCTATATGTATTATTTTAATTTGAAAATTGATTCCCCAGGGAGGAAAAAATGGTCTTGTTTCAACCGTTTAACTAAGAGCTAGCCTTTGAGAGAGAATATTAGAAAAGAGGTTGTCAGGTGTATTAAAGATTGACTAATTAGCAGTTCCTAGAATGTGATACTCAGATAATAAGTACCAAGGCATAGTATTAGGGAAGTAGTGAGTTGTAGCATAATATGTAGTCAAAGTAAGTTTGGGAAACCCTTTGTTAAATGAAATTAAAGAGAGGTCTACCCTCTAGGACTTGTCAGAGCCTTAATGTACTTGTTTTCATGGCAAATACTTTAGGGAAAACCTACCTTAAATGCACTATCAGCGCCAGAAAATATAAGTGACAAAACAGGAGAGATCAACATGGATATGCAAGGAGTGCCATATTTGGAGACTGAATGCATCACTCAAGTCAGGAATACTGAAAAGCTTCAATGGAATAAAAACTTAGCTCGGGCATGCTGCAGGAACAACATTCTTCTGCATTGCAAATAGAGCCTATTTCTGACTTTCTGGGAAATTCTTACTTGCTTTTAAAATGCCTCTTGGTTTCTACTATCCTTTCAAAGTAGAAGAAGGTACTGGTCTCTTGTTTGCTATTGCATTTCCAGTGTATAAAATGGCGTTTGTCACAGAGAAAATGCTGAACAATTATTTATCAAACAAACAAATAGTAAACCAATGGTAGTAGAACCATCATAAGTAAAATTTATCATTTGGAGACTTTCCAGTGGTTGGCCCACATGCAGAAACCAAGATGGCCAGGTGTTTCCTACTCCTGTCTCTATTCTAAGAGATTACATGTAAGGGGTTCCCCACAGGAAAACTTTGCATAGCCTTAGCAACCTGCCATTGCACATGAAGGCACAGTCTGAGGGTTATTATTAATGGGAAAACAATACAATTTGAAAGGAGGCTGACTGTCCTTTGTGCAGTGTCTTCTTGCTTATTAAAGAATGTTTATTATAAACTTAACCATAATACTTATATTAATAACTAGAGGCCTGGTGCACAAAATTTGTGCACTCAAAGGGGGGAGGTCCCTCAGCCCAGCCAGTGCCCTCTCGCAGTCCAGGAGACCTCGGGGGATGTCTGACTGACAGCTGGGAGTGGGCCTAACCCCTTAGTTGGACATTCTTAGTGCTTCCAGAGGTGGGAGAGGCTCCTGCCACTGCCACTGTGCTCTCCAGCTGTGAGCTCAGCTTTTGGCTGAGCGGCACTCCCCATGTGGGAGCTCACTGACTACCAGGGGGAAGCTCCTGGGTTGAATGTCTGCCCCCTGGTGGTCAGTGTGCATCATAGTGACTGGTTGTTCCGCCATTTGGTCAATTTGCATATTAGCCTTTTATTATATAAGATGCCTTACATTTGTAAAGTAGTTTCAATTCTCTTCCAAACTGACTCGCTCCATTAATCTTGGAAAATTTAACAAAGATCATTGCGAAAAGAGAAAAAAAAATTAGGCAGATCAGATGAATGATTTGCCAAAGGTCAAAATTTTATTTTATTTTATGAAATACCCAAGATTAGACACTAGCTCTCCCAACCTTTATTTCTTGTGACACACAGAAGAGTAAATAATAATTCCATCTGGTTTGCAAAATCCCCAGATTTGTAATGGAATGAAAACTTTTTTGAAATTAACTTCTATCAGAATAGAAAAAATCGATGTGACTAATTCTCTCAAAATAATAAAACAATCGTAAGACCACATAAAAGTCTTCTAAAACGCTGGGTGAAGAGAAGATCAAAGATGCTTATGTAAGGGCAAGATAGAAGCCAAGCTTCAGAATTCAAAGCTTTTGTGTGATCTAATCATTTCTCTTGCCATTCATAAAATCTTAAGCATTTTCTCTCCACTTTTTGATGTATAATATTCAATCAATTGTAATGGAATATAAGTGGATGGTGCTTGTCATAGACCCCAAGCATGAAAGTAAAAACCGTGGTGTGTACAGCACTGCCGCCTGGAGGGAGAAGTGGGCCTTTTCCTGCATGTCCAGATGCTTTCAGAAAAGAAAAGAGAAATGACCTTGCAATTGGTGCCATTTTCATTCCTTTTCTTCCAGTTTAATTGAAATAGAAGATTTTTCCCCCTCTTTTGTACTCTAAAGTTAAAGCCAATGACTAGATTCATTGCTAAGAAATATCTGTATATTTCCTTTTTCAATGGATTTATAAATTCCATTATAAAGCTATATAATATTAAAATACATAATAGACATAAAAGGAATGAAGGACCCTGATGTGATTTCCTGGGAAGAGGCATTTTCTCAGGTTAATGAGATTTTTTAATCGTAGGTGGGGCTAAAGCTTCATTACTGACCTACTTCTTATGCTACTGCATACAAGCACAGACGGTAGACATAAAAACTCCATTATTTAAAAAAATGCAAAAGTCCTTTAAAATTGTACATTTTGTGGCATGAATACAAAAATATTCACAAACTAGCTAGTAAATTATGAGCTTTTAACAGGAAAAGAAATTCAAAGGCATCATTTTTTCAAAGGATTGATTGTATACAAATACTTGCTCATTTTTTCTGGTATATACTTATGAGATTAAACATAAAAGTGTAACTCATGTGTGTTGGTGTTCAAACAGTTAAACAACAATCTCCTATTGAGAAAATATCTTGTTGCAGCAAAACAGCTTTTAATTCTAAATTCTGTAAATGAGGTTGTGGAGGAGCTATTGGTGAAAAGAAATGGGGAGGGGGGAAAAAACAAAAACAAAACAAAAATAAGAAGAAGAAGAAAGAGCATTTAAGTGATAGTCATTGAAGACCCAGAAAAATTTTCACAAAGAACATTGGGTTTTTATAGAGAACAAAAACATATCTCCTAAATTTCCTCTTTTGAAACATATATGTAACTGCAATTAGGAATAGATATGAAGTTGTGACTAGTTTAGGCATAACATATCTGTATTTATATGATTGAGCATTGAATCATGACTGAGAACATCCTGTGGAGACCACGTCTCCATTGTCACAAAGAAATGATTGGTTCATTACATTGCCACCTTGGGATGGGATCAAGAGCTAGAACATTTAAATAAGAGAACGTACAGAACCAAGATAGTAGATAAACAGGACAGGAGCAGAGATATGTTTCAGTCAGTCATTGAAGTAATGGGGAATGACAAGTAACACCAAAAGTAATCTTTGTCTGGCATATCATTTATAATTTCATCTAGTTGTGTGGTATTCCAGAGTATTTATTTCATTTGATTTCTTTTTTTTTAAATATATTTTTATTGATTTCAGAGAGGAAGGGAGAGGGAGAGAACAATAGAAACATCAATGATGAGAGAGAATCACTGATTGGCTGCCGCTTGCATTCCCCCCACTGGGGATCAAGCCTATGACCCAGGCATGTGCCCTGACCAGTAATCGGACCGTGACCTCCACTTCTTTATAATTTCAATTTATTTTTCAATTTCTGTTCTCCAAAAATGTGCAAAATAAATTTCTATTCAACTGAATGACTTTCAAGTTACTTCATAGTCTTGTCTGTTTTGTAGAAACTAATTCTTTCCAAAATACTCAGAGTTTTTAGTTCCTAGTCTCCTCATCATTAAGATTTTTTCTAACTCTGGAAGTACATTAACTGTCAAAGATACCTTTTTTCTTATGTCTAGTGCTTATAATATTGCATTCGATTTTATGATTACTTATCTATTTTTTTATATTAGATTATGCACTTCTGGGGAGTATGTTCATGACAATTCAATCCCTTTTGTTTGCTTGTTTCCCTGGAATTTGACACAGATCATGGATCTTGGTACATAAAAACCCTTAACACTATCAAGCAACATCCCCAAAGTTGATCTTTAGCATAGGAATTCTAGAGTAAAACAGGGTACAGTTCAACTTGATCATTTATTCAGTCAATGCTAAGGATCTTGATGTGCAAAGGAGGGGGAGACATGACTCTCCAAAGCCGATGGTAGGATCTAAGAAATGTTACATAAGAGGTGCCAGGTCATCAGTTATTTCATCTGGAATTGAAAACATAAGTATGCTTCCATATAAAGCAGAAGTAGTAAGAGATTAGTTCACCTTTAGACCATATTATGAAAGGTTTTGGACATCACAAGAGGTCAGGATGTTAGCCTTTAAACAATGGTGGCCAGAAAATTTCTAAGCAGAGATGTTGGATAATCATATCTGTAGAGCGGTCGCCAATTGGTGCTCCGTGAGGTCTGATTGGCGACTGCTGGTTTAAGGAAACCTTTAGAGCAGCGGTCACCAACAGGCTAAGCCATTATAAGTATTTTCCAGTTGTCCTGAAGAAAATTGTGAACACCTGAACAAGGGAATTGACATCTTGAAGGGGGACAGACATAAAGGTAACTGGCATAAACAAAGAGGAGAGTAGGAGGTTTAAGGTGCTACATGAACCTTCTATGTAGATTAGAAACAAATAATGGAAGAACTTTATTAATCCATTCATATACTCATTTAACAAATATTTATTAAACTTAATATAGATATGGTCCCTATTCTTATTCAGCTAGCAGTTTAGTGGGGCTACTATTTAATAAGAATAAAAATAAAGTGGGATCAGTTATAAACAGAGCCAGCTTCACAGGCATGCAGCCAGTATAGTCACACAAGGTCATATGCTTAGGAGGGCCAACCTCTTATAGTTTAAAGTCCTGCCAATGGCTGTCTTCAAATGTTTAACACTTTATGCTTGCATTTGTGCTTTGTAAATAAAATTCAATGGGACAAGGAAGATTATGTCAGCTCATACCACCTCCACCTACGGGCTCTTAGCTCGCTGCTTCTTGCCCCCTGGTGCTCCAATCAGGGCTACACTTCATCTGGGTAGTACCTAGGGCTCAATGGCCTATGAAGGCCTGTGTTCGTTATTGCCTCCAGGGGGTGCCTGTGTGTGTGAGCCAAAGAAGAGTTGAATTGATAGTTGATGCATCCCTAGGGTCCTTTAGGCAGGAGAAGAGTGTGTGTGTGTGTGTGTGTGTGTGTGTGTGTGTGTGTGTGTGTAAGTATCAGGAGTCTGCCTTGAGCTGACAGTGCCATAGCAGGTGTAGCTGGAGGCTTGATAGGTGCTTCACATCTACCATCCTTCCAGAGGGTCCCAGGACAGAGGTTACTTTTGTTTGGGGGTTAGCTGTCCACCATGTGCCTAGATGGTGGCCCATGAGTAGGGGGAGATTGATTTATCCTGCTAAACTAAGGCCCTGGATTTCCATTTTGCCCTGGGACCTGCAAATGCTGTAGCGGGACCTGCTAATAGAAGAAGTTGGGTATACTCGGTAAGCACATACTCCAGTGGGGTGTGGAAGCCTGATAGTGTTCTCTGGCATTTAATCTGAAACTCTGACTAAGGATAAGGAAGAGTTTACCCATGCAAAAAGGAAGATGAAGAAAGTTCCAGAAAGAGAAAATAACATATAAAGATCCACCTCGAATGTGAGCACAGGAAGTATTCCAGGAGCTAAGAAAGTTGAAAGTGATGGGAGTTGGAATGGTGACAGCTAAATGGAGGACAAAATGGCAAGTCAAGTTAGCGAAGAGGTCAGCAGCTGTGCTAAACAATGGAAGGGTTTGAGAAGGAACTGGAACAGTGACAAAATTTTTAAAAAAAGTATTTTCTCCTGGTATTTTCTACTTTTAAGAAATCTTAATTATCCTGTATTTGTACAGTTACTTTTTGACATTTAAGTAAATGACCCTACAGTATTCTCGGTAAAATATCATTTTATTGGAATTAGGCCATTGTTCTCCCTTTGTTAAAAGTAGATCCTGAATTCTCATCACCTCCAAAGGTCATGAGCAGGAGCCATTCTTCCTCAGATTTGTGCAAGCTGGATCTAGAAGAAGAAGGAGAAGGAGAAGGAGAAGGAGAAGGAGAAGGAGAAGGAGAAGGAGAAGGAGAAGGAGAAGGAGAAGGAGAAGGAGAAGGAGAAGGAGAAGGAAAAGGAGAAGGAGAAGGAGAAAAATCAACATATACTTGTGCCTCACTGCTATCACATACTGAGAGAATTACTATGGCTATTTCACCCAACCTTTCCCTGGAATTTTGTGCTGTGTGAAAAGTAAGTGAATGGACCCAAGACTATATCAAAAAGCCTCTCAGAGCTGCAACAGGGCACATTTTATAAAAATGGTATGAAGTATATTTTTCCTTTAGTAAGGATTTTTTATCCCATTGACATTTAACTTACTAGAGCTTAGTTTACAAGACCAGCTCCTGAAGAGCTTTTGCCTAAATCAGTTGCCATTTTATATAGATAAGATGAGAAAATCCTGAAAAATATATCTTTCCTCCCCCAAAGCTTATTCAAAATAAAATCACATCAATTCTTTACCACTGGGATGTATATCTATTTACTTCAGATGTTCAAGGAAACAGGAATGCTCAGAAATAGGTTTAATCTGGGCTAAAATATATATTTTTATCCAAATTTCTGGTTTATCTTCTATTTCCTTGATGTCTTTTTAATGGGAAAGAATATACTTCCATTTATAGACTCTTAAAAATAATTGAAAAATAATAAGATTTTTATGGATGCAGATGGAAAAGAATAAAATAAAGGCACATATAAAAACCTTAAGAATAGTATCTAGTAAATGCCACTGGTTTAGTATCCAATAACTGCCATTAAACAGGAGAGCTAACTTTTGTGGTACTTTTACCATGCACCAGGCAAGTTGGATGTGGATTTTCCAATTTAATACTCACATCATCCTAATAAGGTAGGTATTATATTCCCCAATTCACACCCAAATTAAACTGAGCTCTAAAGAGTTCAACTAACTTGCCAATTTCACATAATGGTTACTGATAGAGCTTAATCTTAAATTCAAATGTGTCTTGATGCAAACTCCTTGTCTCTTATTCTGTCTCATATTAACTGAAAATGAAAGAGGAATAGAATTTTGTGAATGGGGGGTAGTTTGCAAGAATAAAGTCATTTGTTTAGTATAAGTCAATGAGGGTGGTTTCAAATCTATTTTTCCATTTGGTCTAATAATAGTTTGCTGTATAGTGTTTGACTAGCCATATCAATATCTTATACTTTGGTTAACTCATTCCATGCCAGTTATGATTACCATGCAAAAATTCGGTGAAGATCACTTAATAAAGATAAGTACAACTTCTATTTGCTGAGTGTTGGCCATCATATCACGATCTACACATGGTTAGGCAAAGTAGGTTTACAGTTTTTTATATGGAAAATAATACAATAATTAATAAGTAATAATACATACAACTGTAAACCTATTTTGCCCCACCCTATATTGATAATAGTCTCTGTTGTGGAAAGCAACAGTACAGTGTGGAAGGAATTCAATGCTACTATCAGGGATAGGGAGGGAGTGGTGTGGGCTTGGGAAGAATTAGGAAAGTAAACACAGCAGGGGAGGTTCAAGGCCAAGCATACCCTCCAAGAGATGGATGAAGAGGTGAAAGTATGGTGTAAAAAAGTTCAAGTGAAATTTACTATTTAAAAAAATCAAAATTGGAATACTACGCTGCTGTAAAAGAGAAAGAACTCTTACCATTCACAACAGCATGGATGGACATGGAGAGCATTATGCTAAGCAAAATAAGCCGGTCAGAGAAAGATAAATATCACATGATCTCACTCATTTGTGGACTATAATGAACAACATAAACTGATGAACAAAAATAGATCCAGAGACAAAGAAGCATTGAACAGACCTTCAAACTTCAGAGGGAAGGCAGAGGTGGGGTGGATGGGTGGGTAAGAGATCAACCAAAGGACTTGCATGCATGCATATAAGCATAACCAATGGACACAGACACGGGGGCTGGGAGGGGTGGGCGGCATATGCTGAAGGGGTGGGGGTGTCTGGGGAGAGGTCAGTGGAGGAAAAAGGAGACATATGTAATACTATATGTAATACTTTAAGCAATAAATAATTTTTTAAAATTGCAATAGCAACAGTACCAAAAGAATAATCCCTAAGTGTTTACATGCTAAGTATTGACTTCACCCTGTGAGGCACACAACCCAAATTCCCTTGTCCCTCCCAACCAAGTAATCACTACAAGCTGTTTATCTGCTACAAATGAGATGCTTCGGATGAAAAGAAAGGGACAGTGCCATAGCAGAGCCTCAGGTTCAACACAATGAGTATGGCTGCTTACTACCTGCTGTGTTCTGGCAATAGAAGGAAGCAGGAGAGGAAATCACAGTAGGAAAGAGAGCTGGGAGTTGAAAGGAAACTTGCTGGGTTTTGAGCAAAATATGTGTTTTCACATTATTTGTGCTGCGTGCTTCCACTCCAATTCATAGGTTTCTGCATGTCAAAGGTATTCTGGACATGTTAATCACAAATAAAATGAATGAGACTCATTTTAGAGGGACCAAGAGGGCAATTTGCTTTGTATAGATAGGAATTTGGTTCAGGGCTTTTATTCCAGGCCTCGGAGTCCTCATCTGCAAAAAAGAAGATACATTAGGTGATCTCTAACGACATTTCCAAAAAAAATATTTTTAGATAAATGGAGTAGCAGTCTAGAATGTATTTAAAAGAAAAGGAAACAGACCAGTCAGGTTGACAAGATCTACCTAAGAGAATTACTGTTGTGCTATATAGAAAAGAAAGATTCTGACTTTTTAAATAAGACTAGAGTAGTGATTTTCAGCTTTTTTAATTCTCATGGCACACATAAACTAATCACTGGAATTATGGTGCACAACCAAAAATATGTTATATTTTTGGCAATATGACAAAAAATAGGTAAATTTTGATTGACTTAAAAATAATAGTGATTACCTACTCTTTTTGCTCCAAAGTGACTTTTTAAAAAGGCAGGTGCCTATGCTTATATATAAGGATTTCTAATATCAAGAGTTAACCAATCAGTTACAACTCTATTATATGACCTATATATTTTTTGTTCAAGACAGGGCATTTGCACCTGATGGCTATTGTTGTGTTGGCTGTTGTCATTTTTTGATTTGACAATAAGGGAAAAGAGGTCAGTGACCTGACTAAATAGGTATTGCATGTTTTATAAATTCTTGTGGCATAGGGGTTGGAAATCCCTGGACTAGAGTAATGACTGAATATAATTTTACAAAAGTTGGAAATGTGACATATGTATATATTGTGGATGAGTAAATTGGTGTTATAATAGGGATGACTTAAAATATGATATGAGGATGATAAAAATATAAGGAACATTTTCTCTCTTTTCAAGATGTCAATGCTTAACTGAAAATGTTTAAGAAAGTGAAAATAAAAGTTTCAAGGCAAAATCTCTGGTACAGACTATTAATTGCAAAATCACAATCCTCTTCTTCTTTAATAACCAAATTTCAATTGCATTTGATAAAAAAATAGAATACTTTACTTCCAATCATCTCAATTATCCCTTGTAGCAAGATGAGATTATGTGTCTAATTCTTTGCTAATCTAAAATAATAAAAAGGTAATATGCTAATTAGACCAGACATCATTCTGAACGTCTTTCTGGACAAAGTCAGGGCCAGAGGAAAGCCTGGGTCCTGGGTGCCTGCTGGTGGATAGAGGCAAACCCGGGTCCCGGATGCCAGAGGGAAGCTGATCCTGGCAGTCTGGGGAAGGAAGGCCTACCCTTGCATGAATTTCATGCATTGGGCCTCTAGTATGATATAAGCTTATGATTTTATGATGGTCTTCTGAGAAGGTTTCTTAAAGGTAGCTATTCAAGATGGAGAAATACTCCTTTATCCCTCTCCATCTCTTTCTGCTAGAGCTACAGCAACCATCTTATTTTGATTGTTTATTTATTTTCATGGTTGTTTATTTTTTCTTTATGTTTAATTTATTGAAATAACATTGGTTAACAAATTATATAGGTTTCGGGTGTACGATTCCACCACACATCCAATGTCCACTGTATTGGGTGTTCACCATCCCAAGTCAGGTGTCCTTCTTTCACCACTTTATCTCCCTTATACTCTCCTCCATCCCACCCCACGACTTTCCCTCTCCTTGGCAACCCCCACACTGTCATCTTTGTCCATATTTTATTCTCTTTTTTTTCTTATAGCAGCCGTTTTAGACTATGAGTTGACCTCAAAGAAGGAAGCCCCATGCTATAAACAGAGTAGCAGAAAGAAAATAGACTAGTCCCTGGTAACATCTTGGGGCCACCAAAGCAGCCTTAGATGATTTATTATCAGTTTCTCTTTTACATGAGAGATTAAGCCCCTGTCATGTCCACTGTTACTTCTTTTTCCACTTATATGCATTAAAAACTTAGTCTAGCTGATTTAGTACCTGAAAGTGACATGTTTCAAGTAATAGAAATGAAAATGTGGCACTGGATTGGAGACAGGGCTGGGTAGGTGCTAATGAAAGCTGAATACCTCAGGACCATTATTATAATCTGACGAAGTATTTAGTCAAATCATCACCTCCCATACATTGAAAGGCTAGCCATATGCTGACAACGGCTATATATAGTATTAGGAGAAACAGTACAATATGTGCAGAAGGTTGGTATGGGTTGTCAGCAAAATCCTAAAAGAATGATGAATTCAAGATGGAGCTAGTTGGCCAGTCTGTGAGTTGAGATAGAAAGACATGAATCTTTGCTAAGAGGCACCCTGCCTATAACCTGAAATCTCAATTGACTGAGAGTCTGGTAATTTGAAAACTTTTAGGTTTAAAAAAGCCAACTGCTTATACCCCAAACTGAAGCCGTTAAAAGAACTGCCTGCAAAGTCCAGTGTTAGCAATAACTGTGACTGGTGCCCCACCATACAAAAGTTGTGAGCCCACTGGCAAAGATAGTGCATTATTTCATGTCTTCAATGTAGCAGACAGCAAGCTGAGAGCTATTTGGATGAGCAGAGCACAGGGGTCTATAAATAAAAGACCAGAGTCCTCAAGCTTAAAAATTCCTTTTATCTAAGATCTCTGGCTGTGGTTACTCACACTCGGAAATGACCAAAAAGCAAGTATGCTGAAAGTAATACATGTTTTAGGGTAATTTACTGTCCAAAAACAACCTATTGGATCCTGGACCCATACTAACAGGAGGTGATTGGCTCTACATGTGTGATTCTTAGGGAAGACATGCTCCTGAATGTCTACCTCAGATGTGGCCACAAGTTAATGGAGAAGGAGGAAACTCCCAAAGGTCAAAGTCAGAAACCACCAAATAAAATGGACAAAGGAGTTCTTACTGAAAAGCAGAACCTGGATCTACCTGATGGACAAACTACTAGTAATGAGCTCATTCCTCAGCCAGAACAGGGAGCCATCAGCATTTCTGCTCAGCAAGACTTGATGAGTGTTGTGCATCCGAGAGATTATTCATGTCTTTATATTAATAAAAGTTAACAGAACCAGAGAGAGCCCAATCAAGATCCTAAGAAGCAGCCTGCAGATGATTCAGAGAGATGAACTATGAGCAGGATATGGTGACTACAGGGGAGACATCAGGGTTTTCTGCTTAAGGAGGAAGAAGGGGTACATAGACGTAGGGTGTCCAAGGAGCAAACTGTATAAAGCTGTGGCAGATTGCATACTTGTTCTCAGTTCTTCACTCTCTGCTTGGCAATGAAGCAGAAGAAACAGAGCATCCCTGTGATTTGTCTTGGCCAGTAGAAAGCAAGAGGCCAGTACATGAGCAGAGGCTTGAACATGCTTACAGAAGCCTTTGTACCTCAACATGAGAAAAATATGATGAACATCAATGCAAGGAGAATGAGGAATGTGGAACAGACCCAAAGCCAATCCCCAAGGCTGGGCCCAAGGCCAGCCAGCACTCAGCCTAGAGCAGAAATGTCCCCACTGACCTACAGGCATATGACTGAGAAAAATAATTGCTTGTTTTTATAAGCCATTCCATTTCAAGGTGGTGTGTTATGCAGTGCCATGGCCAGTAAGGCAGCCAGACCTATCCTAACTGCTACAGCTCAAAATAGAAAATTTTTACATTGTTAACAGACAGGTTGACAACAGAAACAGAAAATAAACAATGAGTACACTGTAAACAAACTCTTGAAAACCCAAAGAACAACTGAGAGAAGTGGTCAGTTATCCGGAGTGGTCAGGATAACTGGAACAGTGAGCCTAAGAAATAAAAATGAACAGTCAGATGAAGATGATATCTAAAAAGTAATCATAAATGATCAAAGAGCTTTTTGGTTTTGTTGTGGGATCTTTTAAATGGAACTATGTCAAAAGTAAGAAATTAAAAAGATAAAAGTATAAAGTTGTTAATGTCCATAATAAAACAGGTCAAAAGCAACAAATAAATTGCCCTGGAAATGGACACAGTGTGATCATATTTTTGAGGTGTGGGGCACCCACGTTTTTAAAGAATTAGGAGAAAGGCAAAAGGTCCAGAAAATGGAAACAGACATGTAAGGAGTACATTAAATGGGGCAAAACAGAAAAGGCTAATTTAAAAAAAATAACACATTAAATGCAGCAGAGAGGAATATTGGATGAGGTCCTTTAAAAAGAAGTCAGAATAGTATTACACAGAGTAATTGCAAAGGCCTTTTCTCCATATAACATGGAAATTGATGGATTTGAGAATAAGGATATTAAAAAAAGATCTTTAAGAGTCTGCAGGAAATAGAAGAGCTAGGACAAAGCATAGATGTCATGTAGAATATTTTATGACAAACTGCTGGCCGGAGCCAATAATTCGTGAGCTGGAGAAGGAATTGTTGCTCTATGAAACTGGGTGGATGTGGGGATGGCAAGGAGAAACTGAAATACAGTTTCCAAATAGATTTCAAAAGAATACTTGAATGACACAAAGAGAACTAGCTAAGTTTCTTTTTTTGTAAAAAATGAGTGTTTTGCACATAAAAAGAAAGCAGAAAAAAGAATAATAAATTATTAATGTGGTAAGAAAGAGTATGGTAGGTCATGAAAGTGTTAAAGTAAAGAGAAAAACTGGCCATAAGCATGAAAAAACACTTTATAGAAGAGATAACTGTCAGGCAAATAGGAAAAAAACAATACAATGGGAATACAGAGTTTATACAAGGAATGTAGTGGTTGTAGAGGTACCAATGACTTAAGTGCAGGGTGGAATTGAAATATGCACATAGATAAAACTTACAAATAATTTGTATAATTTGAAAAACATTTAAGGATCAAATAATATTATGTACTACAAACATTTCATGAAAAGTGCAGTACTTTCTATAAATATAAGAAATTAATGGTTGCAAATGTTGACTTACATTCTCCAGGGTGAATAACATAGAAATACTGTTCCGTTTAGTCACTATAATTTACTAAGCAGATATTAGGCTTTGAGGGGACACATCAATAATGAAAACTGACATAAACATTATCCATTATAAACCAGACAATGGGCTTAAAGGAGAATGTTTGCAGCTGTCCAAACTGAGACCCTTGTCTTCTTGGAGACAGCCACCATTGAGCAACTTGTGAACTCTCCAGAGGTACATGTGTATGTTTATGCATATGTATGTATGTGTGTGTAATATATATTTACACATATACTGGTATGTATATATACCCATATCCATATATGTATATCATTTTAAATGTATCTTTGTATTGATTTCAGAGAGGAAGGGAGAGAAAGAGAGAGATAGAATAATCAATGATGAGCGTATCATTGATTGGCTCTCTCTTGCACACCCCACACTGGGGATCAAGCCTTCAACCTGGGCATGTGCCCTGACCAGGAAGTGAGCCATGATCTTCTGGTTCATAGGTCAACACTCAACCACTGAGCCATGCCAGCCAGGCCATATATGCATATTTTTAATCTTGCACAATTGAGTACATGTAAATAGCCTTCAAAATGATATTTCCATTTATATTCTGACCAACAATGGAGTATGTGCTTTCATCCTCACACCTCCTGCCAATGCCATTTATTATCAAACTTTGTGATACTGTCAAGTCTAATAGCAAAAAATATATTTCATTCTAGTTTGATTTGCAATGGTCTTCTGATTAGCAACTATGAGTATATTCCCATATATTTAAAAGGTTTTTGTGTCTTCCTTTCTCTGAATTATCTGTCCATAATCTTGACCTGATTTTCTGTTTTAGAAATTTATATGTTGGAAGTGATGAGCCCATTGTCACATGTCTTATCAGGGTTTTTTTTCAGTTTATTTTTCTTTCAATTTTTATTTTTGGTTTTATTAACCATGGTGACATTTTTTAAAACTTTTTATTTTGAGAATATTATAGGATCATATTCAGTTATATAAAAAAATACAGAGATGTCCCATATGTCCTTCACCTAGTTTTCCTCACTGGTAACATTTTCCATAACTTAGTACATTAACTAAATTCTGGTAACATTTTCCATAACTTAGCACACTGATAACATTTTCCATAACTTAGTAGAATAGTCCATAACTTAGTACAATAACTAAGAAATTGACACTAATATAATTAATCAACCTTTTTCAGATTTTACCAGTTTTACCTGTGTGTGTGTGTGTTTAATTCTATATAATTTTATCACATGTAGATTTGTGTGAACACAACTAGTCAAGGGACAGTACAATACAGTTCTATCTCAAGGATTCTCCTGCTACCCTTTTTTATTAATAGCCACCTTTCTCCTTCTGCCCTTCTCTAACCCCTGAAAACCACAAATCTGTTCTCCATTTCCAAAATGTTATGTAAATGGAACCATAAAGTATGGAAACTTTCAAGAATGCCTCTTTTCTCACTCAGTGTAATTCTCTTGAGATCCTTTAAAGTGTGTTTCAATAGTTCATTCCTTTGTATTGCTGAGTAATATTCCATGGAATGGATCTTTGAAAGTTGCTTTCTTTAAATATTGAAGGACATGCGGGTTGTTTTTAGTTTGGAGCTATTACAAATAAAGCTGATATGAGCATCTGTGTCCAGGTTTTGCCCAAACATAACCCTCGATTTTTTTTTTCTGGGATAAATGCTCAACAGTGCAAATTGCTGAGTCATATGGTAAGCACATGTTCAGTTTTCTAAGAAACTACCACATGCTTTTCCAGGGTGGCTGCACCATTTTTCATTCCTATCAGCAACATATGCCTGGTACAACTTCTTGGCATACCTGCCAGCATTTGGTGTTACATTTCTATTTTAGCTCCATAATAAGTTTCTAGTGATATCTCATTGTGGTTTTAATTTGCATTCTCTAGTACCCAACAACCTTGAACATCTTTTCATGTGCTTATTGCCATTTCTATATCCTCTTCAGTAAAATTTTCTTCATAACTTTTGAGCATGTTTTCATTTGTTTTATTTACTGAGGCATTTTGAGTGTTTTTTTCTATGTTCTAAATACTACTCTGTTGAATATGTGATAGTGAAATATTTTCTTTCAATGTGTAGCTGTCTTTTCATACTCTTCACATGGACTTTCAGAGAACAAATAATTATAATTTTGATTCAATTTATCTAATTTTTCTTTTATAAATCATGCTTTTGGAATCAAATCTAAGAACACTTTTTCAAGCCATAAATGCTGAAAATTTTTCTTCTATAATCTTTCTGGAAGTTAATTTTTTAATGTTTTTATTGATTTCAGAGAGAGGAAGGGAGAGGAAGAGAAGCATAAGAACATCAATAAGGAGCGAGAATCACCATCACTCAGCTGCCTCCTGCACGCCCCCCATTGGTGGTCCAGCCTGCAACCCAGGCATGTGTTCTGACTTAGATCAAACTGTGACCTCCTGGTTCATGGGTCAATGCTCAACCACTTAGCCATATCCACTGCATTGGAGGTTTTATTGGTTTTATGTTATACATTTAAGTTTCTGACTCATTTTGAGTTAATTTTTGTATAAGGGGTGAGGTTTAGGTTTAATTTTTGCCTATGGAGGTCCAATTGCTCCATTGGAAAGTTATCCTCCTTCCACTTATTGTTTTTGCAACTTTGTCAAAATCAGTTTGGTATATTTGTATGTTCCTATTGTGGGTATCTATTCAGTCCACTGACCTATGTATCTGTCTCTCTGCCAATCGCACACCATCTTAATTACCATAGTTACACATTAAGACTGAATTCTCTAATGGTATTCTTTTTCAAAACAGTTTTGGCTATTTTAGTTTCTTTGCATTTCCATACAAATTTTAGAATGATCTCGTCACCATTTACAAAACATTGCTGGGATTTTCTGAGTTGAGTTGAACCTGTAGATAATTTGGGGGAGAAATGATATCTGGAATATGCTGTCTTCCCTTCCTTCCACACATTATATCTCTCTATCTCCTCAGATTTTTTTCATTAACATTTCATTTTTTTCAGCATACTTATTCTGTACATTGGTGTATGAAATTTGTGCACTGGGGTGGGGGGGCAGTCCCTCAGCCCAGCCTGTGCCCTCTCATAGTCCGGGACTTCTTGCTTCTTCCCACCTGCCTGTTCACTGCTCCTTACAGCTCGGCTCGCTACTCCTTAGTGCTGCCTCTGCCATGGAGGCCGGAGAGGCTCCCGCCACTGCCACTGAGCTCACCAGCCATGAGCCCAGCTTCTGGGTGAGTGGTGTTTCACCTGTGGGAGTGCACTGACCCCTAGGGGGCAGCTCCTGCATTGAGCATCTGACCCCTGGTGATCAGTACGCATCATAGTGATTGGTCATTCTGGTGGTTGTTCCACCATTTGGTCAATTTGCATATTAGGCTTTTATTACTAGTACTAGAGGCCCAGTGCATGAAATTTGTACACAGGGGTGAGGGGTCCCTCAGCCCACCCTGCACCCTCTTCAATCTGGGATTCCTTGGGGGATGTCTTACTGCCGGTTTAGGCCCGATCCCTGCAGTCAGACATCCCTCTCACAATCTGGGACTGCTGGCTCTTAACCACTTGCCTGCCTGCCTGCCTGCCTGCCTGATGCCCCTAACTGCTCCCCTGCCAGTCTGATCGCCCCCTACCTTCCCTCTCCTGCCAGCCTGATTGCCCCCTAACTGCCCTCCCTTGCCAGCCTGATCGACCCTAACCGCCTCTGCCTTGGCCCTCGCCACTGTGGCTTTGTCTGGAAGGACATCCAGAAGATGTCCAGTCTAATTAGCATATTACCCTTTTATTAATAAAGATATAGGATGTTTTCTTAAGTTTATAATTATTTTATTATTTTTGGGGTCTTATGGTATTTGTAGTAAATAGTATTATGTTTTTAATTTTTCATACATAAATGTATTGTTAATATATAAAAATAAAATTATTTTTTGTATGTTGGCCATGTATCCTGAGGCCTTGCTGGACTCACTTTAGTTCTAGAAATATTTAGATTTATTAAATAGATTCCTTATGGTCTTCCACATAGATAATCATGCAAATAAGGATAGTTTTAGAGTTTACTTTCCTGTCTGTATGCCTTTTATTTTCCTTGCCTTATTGCACTGGTTAGAACTTCCTGTACTATGTTGAATAAGAGCAGTAAGATGGGAGTGAGTAACCCTATCTAATTCTTCTAATCATAAGGGCAAGCACTCAGTCTTTTACTACCAATTATAATAGTTGTAAGGATTTTGTAGATGCTCTTTATCAAGTCAAGGTAATTCACTTCAGTTCCTAACTTGTTGAATTTTTATTATGAATGAGTGTTTCACTTTGTCAAATACTTCTGCATAAGTTGATATGATCATATAGTATTTGAATACTTGTACTTATTAACCTGTTTTTTTCATGATTCTGAGTTTTGTCTTTACCTTAAATTTAATGGGAATGTTTCTAGTGTTTCATCAGTAAGGATGATGCTGGCTTGTGTTTTTGTGGGTGTATACATGTCTGGGTGTTAAGAAAATTTCCATGCATTATAGTGTGTGTTTTTTTAAATAAACTTTTAATAGAGAATAAATTGTATTATATATATTTTCCAACTCTACAGACTACTAATAATCAGGTACCATCCCTCAATTATACATAAATATTTCCCATTATTGAATCTTTTTGCATTCCTAGGGAGAAGTATTTCATAATATATGATTCTTCTAAAGTGCTTTTGGGTTCTCTTTGCCAATTTGGTTTTAGGATTTTTGAGGCATTATTCTTATGTGCTATTTGTTAGTGTGTGTGTGTGTGTGTGTGTGTGTGTGTGTGTGCGTATGTGTGCGTGTGCGCACACACTTTGGTTGCCAGGCCTTAGCATCAAGGTTATGGTGGTTTCAGAGGAGAAATTTGGAAACTTCTCTTTGTTTCTTGCTCCCTCTTGCTCCTCCTGTCAGTCTTATCCCCGCTGGCTCCTCTGATAATTTTCCTTCTCTTTGATGCTTTTCTAAAATTTGACGGTGAGACTGTCTGGTTTGGGTCTCTTTCAGGGAATAATAAGTCTTTTATATATTCTAAATCCTCTGTTATAAGATTTAGTAATTTATATTTTCTCAGAAGTTCATTTATTTCATTCAGGTTTTTAAAATTATTTATAGAGAGTTTAGAAATTTACCATTTTAAAATTCTGTATGTGTGATTATATACCCATTTTTAGTTTGTATTTTACCTGTCTTTCCCCTTTTTTTCATAATTATTTTATTTAATATATAACTTTTTGTTAAAATGAGGTTTTCATACCAAAGACACAGCTCTTAGTTTATGTACATTTTATTATATTTTTGTGGCAATAACCTATATAGCTTCGTCTATTTATTCCTTCGGCTTATTAAGTACTTTCATAGAACTAGTATATTGTACTTATACTAAAATTAAAATTCATTTATTTACTCATGTTAATTTAGTAATATGAGTACTTACTGCAATATGTTTTACTAATTTAAGCACTGGGACTATACCTATTTTATAAGCTCTTATAAAGTTTTATAATTAATATTCCTACTTATTCTGCAACATAAATTTTGATTTCTCTACCCAAGTATTGCTTTCATATGTATTTTAATTTTTATGTGGTTTGAGGTTTGTTTTTTATTTTTGTAACTGGTTTCTGATACTATTTTATTATGATTTAAAATGTGGTGTGCATAATACCTACTTAGTGAAATTTATTGAGGTTTTATTTGTGGCATGAAACATGATCAACCCATACATTTTCAATGGCAATTGGAAAAAGGATGAATTCGAATTGTAGGTATACATTTTGTTGTTTATCAACATTAATTATTTTAATTATGTTATTGAGTTCCTTTAAACATTATATAACATTTGTTTAATACACCTGTCAAGGGCTGAGAGAGACTAATTACATGTCCTATCATCATATTTCTGCCTACTGCTTATATTTGCCAAATTTTAAAACTTTTGAATGTTGATGGTATGGTATATAGTTTACGAAATCTTAATTGTGGATTTTGATATTTTTATTATTAAGTGAATTTTCTTTGATAATTTAAGGTGTTTTCCCTAAAATTAGACCTTGAATTATTTTAATAAAATAACCCTTACATGCTTCTAGTTTGAATTTGTTATCCTCTATTTTATATCCAGCCCTTATTTTAGTTTTAGGCAACATATATAACATCTGTGTTATTTTTTATCATAGTTGAGGGTCTTTTACTTTTAATAAATGACTTTATCTCATGAATATTAACTCATATAATAATTAGCTCTGGCATTTTATTTTCATGTTATACTTTGCATAGTTTAATGTTATTTATTTGTTTTATTTTATTTTATTTTTGCTATATATCTATGTTTCTTATATGTGTATGTTTTAATCTTGTCATTTGGTAAGCATGTTCCCTGTTTTTAGATTTTCTTGGAATTACCTTGACTATATATTTCATAGACTATATATATATAAAGTTATTTTTGAATTGTGATGGAAGAGCATTCTCATAATTTTCATGTCTTTTATGACAGGATATTTTTGACATGTTCTTACTTTTTTTCTATTTCAGAATTTTTATACAGCTCTCATGTGCTTCTTTTCTGTTTATCCTTGTTGATTTTCCCCCCAAGGCCAACTATGCATTAGGGGGTAATGTTAAAAAAGAGCATCACTGTAGCCAGATGTATATTCAAGGAGGTTAAATTCAGATACCTTGTTTTGAAATATCTCCCAAAGAAAGCCTCTACTAGGGTTTTGATTTTTCTCTGGGTTACATGTACTTTCCATATTTCACAGTAAAGTATGCTACCAGCTTTTGAGTAGTGATTTGGAGTTTATATTAATTTTGTGGACCAAATAATCAACTAAAAGATTGCTTGCTACCACCTTTTTTCTTCTACCCACCAGGCTGAAGGCTCTCTCTCTCTCCGCTCGCTCTCTCTCTCTCTCTCTCTCTCTTTCATTTAGCTTTACCTTCCCTGTCAGGCCCAACATCCCACAAAGCAACTGAGCCCTTGCTGTTCGAAGAGGTCACTGACTTGACCTTTCTGAAAGTGAAACTTACCCTTGGATAATTCTGCCTGCCTCCTGCATACATGAAGGCACACCTCTTGCTGCTTTCCTCATTTCACCTACAGATAAATTTCACAACATTTTGGCAGACTCCAAGTTTTCTTTTCTGCTTCCTTTTTCTGTGATTTGGTTTTAAGTTCAGTTTCAAAGAACAGGGCAGAAACGTCTTTCCTCTACCATCTTAACTGTCCCCTGTATTCTTTAATACATTTTAAAGTTAAAAGCATAGCAAGGACAATGAAACTCCATGCTGCTGTCACTAAAGCTGCAGCTGATCGTGTAGCCAGACAGCCTCTGCCTTCTAGGAAGTTCCATGCACTTTTAGGAAGACATCGCTGCCCTCTCTGCAAGTCTAAAGCTGATAGCCCTACGGGGTGCGTAGAATTCTGCTCAACAACCTGCGAGTCAACACCAGTGATTCATAGGGCTGCACATTGCTCTTCCTACCCTTTTCTAAGGGATTTTTATCATATTTTCTTTCATGGTTATAAATAAATAACATGTTTCTCCTCAGAGTTTGTACTAGAACATTTGCTATGCATTTTGTTTTCAATGATGATCCCTATGGCCTTGAAGCTAGCAAATCACTTATACTATATTGAATATCCGCTTGCTAATACTGCTCTAGGAAATAGTGTTCATGTTTGTGGCTTCATTTCAATGTACAGCTGAATTTAGTAATGCCACAATCCCCTACATAGTTACAGAATTACTAAATGAAGCAGTGTGAGACCCCTAGATGTATCAGTGCTCCCAGGACTGAAATCCATCATTTGGTGGTATTTAGTTTGCCTGGCTTATCTGTTTACCTACTGCCTATCGACTAGCTCTCAAACCCTCCTGATGAGGTGATTTCATAACAGCTGAAATGATACTACATCCCTCGCCTATACCAGGTGGTCCCCAAGTGGCCCTCCATCTCTCCTTGTGGTCTCTACTGTGAACTGTAAATCATGTCAGGAAATGACAGCCTGTGAGGCAGTGTGATCTGTCATCATTGTGAGTCACCAGTCACAACACACACACACACACACACACACACACACACACACACACACACTTGATCCATCCTGTATGCAAGTGATGGATTTGGTCAAAAGACTGCCATTTCACATTTTCAAAAACAGAAATGGATGTGAGTTCATAATGAAAGATTTTAACCTGTGTTCTCATGTAGATGTTGTTATGTCATCTCTTCTAGAATTCAGCTGCCAAAAAAAAGGTTGAAGAAATAATTCATATCAGGCTGGGTGAGACTGCTCCATAAATACTGATTCTGAATCTCTAGCATATATATACATATATATATATATATATATATATATATATATGTATATATATATGTATATATATCTATATGTATATATATATCTATATCTATCTATATATATATGTATATATATATATAGATATAGATATAGATATATATAGATATCTATAGATATATATAGATATCTATAGATATATCTATATATATATATATATTTATATACATGCACTATACACACACACATATCAGGATGTGACAAAAGTAGGTTTACATTTTTGTGTCTATTTGGTGCCAAGCACTGTGCTAGGTTCTAAAAATAACTAAAAATCATAATAATGATGAACTCAGAGTCTAAATAAGGAGGCAAATCCTATCTAATAAATGACAAAAAGGGTAATTAACTGTACCTCCACTACGCTTCCCATTGGCTAATCAGCGCCATATGCAAATTAACCACCATCCAAGATGGCTGCTAATTTGCATACTGCAGGCAGGGCTGGCCAGTGCCAGACGCCATCCGGGCCGGGTGCGGCCCTGGGGGGCCGGGCTTAGGAGGCACGATCGCGTCACCTAAGCCCCACCCCAGCCAGGACCCCCATGTGCCGCCAAAGCCCTGCTGCCAGCTGGGACCCCATTTTGATCCCAGAGCAGGCAAGTGGGGAAAGCGGGTGGCCCCCAGGTAGGCCTGCTCCTGGGATCGCCATGGCGATCCCAGAGCAGACAAGTGTGGAGGGCGGACGGCCCCCAGGTGGGCCTGCCTGCTAGGATCACCCATGGCGGATCCCAGAGCAGGCAAGTGCAGAGGGTGGGCAGCCCCCAGGTGGGCCTGCTCCTGGGCTCGCCATGGCAATCCCAGAGCAGGAAAGTTCCCCACAGGCAGCACCGAGCAGGGCCTGCCCCCAGTCTCTGAAGTGATCCGGTGATCCATGAGCAGGAAAGGGCAGCCTGCAGGCAGCACCCCACCCTGGCCACAGCTCAAGGGAGAGAAAAACACGCAGGGGAGGCCAGGAGCCTGAGAGATCAACACAGAGGGGCACCTGCTCTAAGCCTCCATGGTGTGGCTGGTGGCAGGCCCCCAGCAGACACACACACTCTCTCACACACACACACACACACACACACACACACACACACAGCACCTGCTCTGAGCCTCCAATGTGGGTGGGGGCAGGCCCCCAGCGGGGACACACACACACACACACACACACACACACACACACACACACACGACGCCTGCTCCAAGCCTCTGCTGCCAGACTGTGCTGTGGCTGTCAGTAGGACATCCACTGAGGGCTCCCGGACTGTGAGAAGGGCAGGCTGGACTGAGAGAACCCCACCCCCCGTGCACAAATTTCATGCACCGGGCCTCTAGTGCAGAGATAAACAGCTAGACAAACATACATTGTTTGGTATTTGGAGGTATTATGGAAGCACTTGGGAAAGAACTTCATTCTGAGGTTTGGTGGTTGGCAGGATAACATGAAGACCAAGGTAAGTTTCTTTGGAGATATGGCATGAGCTGAAGTTTAAAGGGTAAGTAAGAAGCATGCTTGGTAAAGGAATTGGGGTAGATGGATAATGGGAGTAACATTTCATGTATAGGTTAATTAGCAAATTAATATACTCAAGAAACAGCATAGAATGTGCAAAGAACTACCAGTAATACTCTAAGAGTTTACTTAGTGATATCAGACAATGAGATGTGAATGGAGAGGTAGGCAAGAGACAAAAGTGGGGAGCATCCTGTGAATAATATATAGGAACCCAGCTGGATCTTGGGTTCAGGAGCTTCTGAAGAGTTTGCTGTTATTGTTGCTAAATTTTGTTTCTTTTAGGCAGTTTTCCAATTTTTAATTTATCTCTAAGAATCTCTGATTTTACTGTCTTTTTTTAAAAAAAATCACCAGATTCCTTTTTATTTTATTTTTGTAATTTAAATTAAGACTATTTTTAAGAGCAGTTTAGGTTTAGAACAAAATTGAAGGGAAGATACAGAAAATTTTCATATGTCCTCTATCCCCACACAACCTTTCCCCTTGTTTTTTTTATAGTTTTATTAAGGTATAACTCACATAGTTTAAAATGCACTTGTACTATTTAATGATTTTTATTAAATTTATAGAGTTGTACAATTATCAACACAATTTTACTTTTAGAATGTTTTCATTATTCCAATATACCCCTCATACCCATTTGTAGTCACTCCCCATTCCTGCACCCAGGCCCAGGAAAACACTAATCTTCTCGCTGTATTTATAGAGTTTCCCTTTATGAATCCTTCACATAAATGGAATCAAACAATATGCAGTCATTTGCATTTGGCTCCTTTCATTTTACATAAGGTTTTTTAGGTTTACCCTTGTTGTAACATGTGTTGGTAGTTTACTCTTTTGTATTGTCAAATAGTATTCCATGGTGTGGATATACCATAATTTGTTTATCTATTCACCATTGATGAACATTTGGATTGTTACCATTTTTTGTTTATTTTGAATAATGTTACTATAAACATTCACATCCAAGTCTTTGATCACACATATGTTTTTGTTTCTCTTGGGTAGATACTTCAGGGTAGACTTCCTGGGTCATATGGTAGATTTGTATTTAGCTTTTTAAGAAACTGCCAAGCCATTTTCCAGAATATCTACTCTATTTTAAATTCCCACCAATGTATGATGGTTCAAACTCTTCCTGGAGAGTTTAAATTATGGGGTTGTTGGGGCTGGGTTAGTTAGTGCTTTAAATAAATAAATCTAGTGGCTATTAAAAATGAGACTGGAAATAAGTGACCACTTAGAAAGCTACTGTAATAATCTAGGTGAGAGCTACTAAGACCTTGAACTATACCAGTGGTGGTGACTGGCATGGGGAGGATGAAGCTCAGAGGAAGACCAACTCTACTGAATAAGAAAAGGTCATTGGCTTCCTTCAAGTGTGCAGCTTTGGGAATGCTCATGAAGGTGTGAGGACAAGGGAGGTATCTGCCCAGCCAGCCAGATTAGCTAAGAAAAATATATTTGAGGTGATTAAGCTTATTGTCATCATCTCTGAAATGTTCATTACTAACAAATGTAGCCCAAACTTTCCAGAAACATTGATAACATTACTGTGCAATTTATTGGTTCACCAACTGCATATTGGGCACAGCAATGCACATGCTTTGAGCATTTCTCTTGCTTTAGAGATTATGCTTATTTGGTTCTAAATATAATTGCAGGAAAATATTTTGTTATGATAAGTTCATAAATACTATGTGCTTATAAATTCTGTGTGAAAATTATTTGTATTGTTAGGACATAAAGTATTATTTTGTGTGGCCTAAACTCATATTCCACAATGTATTACTGTTATGTTAGGTTACATTAAATTAATATTCCAGTGAAAAACATTTGAGAGTATTCATAAGCCTTATTAACAGTTTCTTCCAATATTCCCCTCCAAACAGCCATACTGGATTGTTGTAACATGAATCTAACTGAAAAATGAGATGATAAGGACAACATAATATTTGGATTCAAATATCTCTGTACACACTGAAAATGAGCAATTAGTAAAAAATACCTGGCCCTCAATTAGACCAGGTTAAAGTCTTAAATTTCAATTGTACAATGACATGATATATATAACATATAAAGAAAAATAACATGTAAGAACAGCAAATATGAATTTCGGGTAAGTTAAGTAATATTTTAGTTAGATTATAATGTATTTAGTTTTGTCATTTACTTTATTAAATTCTCTCTATAAGGGACTAATTAAATTATTGCCAAATTTAGAATATAATTTTAGTAGCTTATGTAACCAAACTTAATTCTCTTTAATATTCAAGAGCACCTATGTCTTGCATATTTGAAAGTCTCATTTCTATAGATTGAAAATTAGAGATTTGCAAATGTTCTGCCAAGTGTAAAGCTTTTTGAGAACAAAATCACACCCTTTAGTGAACAGCAAATAAATCAGAGCCACAGGACTTGGTTATATGGGATCTCACAACTGACAGCTTTTTAATTGCATAGAATTTTATTTGAATAAAGCCAATGATTAGAGCAGAAAACTGGAGGCCAGACTTATTTCATCTCTGTACTCAGCAGAATGTTTGCAATACAAAAATCAGGAAAAGTGCACTATTGCTCAGTATCTTTCATTTTAAATGTTTAATCATTCTAAACACTTATATTCTAAATATTAAAATGGAGGCTTAGAAACTGATATTACTAATAATAAAAATGAAAAATTCAGACAGCTGTTCATTTATTTGCCAATGTTTAAACTATTTGGCGTATTATTGGTGCAATTTCAGTAACATAACTCTGGGGCTCTATCTCATTAAATATCATAATAGTCAAAACATTTAGCACAGAGCAATTACAAGAAATCCTAAATATGTACATAACATTAAATAATAATTCATAAAAATAGTGATCACAAAATTAATGAATACTACATATATCAATGAGAAAAATACATAAATCAATATGAAAAACACACCATAAATGAACAAAAAATAAAGTATAGAAAATAAGTTTTGGAGGATTATAAAGTCAGAAAGTAAATGATAGTAATTTACTAGACAGTTTAATCCAGCCAGTAAATTCAAATTAATTTAGAAGTAATTAATTTGGTTTACTTTTAAAATATATAAACTCAGGGTTTTCTATTATTTAATAAAAAATTTAGTCAAAAGAACCAATAACCAGTTAACACAGCCAAGTTTACTTAATCCAAAGAACAACTGGTGGCACAATCATGAAAAAATGTCTATGTGACCACTTGAAATATTTCTATGACATGTTCAAAATCATTAACTTTTTACAAGTGTTATGACAATACTTGCCTGACCTATAATCTGATTTATTTTGACATTTTCTTATATGTCAGAAAGAATACAAAAGACATGTTTAGTCTTATAGACTACTAGAGGCCCGGTGCACGAAATTCATGCATGGGGGTAGGGGTCCCCTCAGCCCAGCCTGCACCCTCTCCAATCTGGGACCCCTCAGGAGATGTCCGACTGCTGGTTTAGGCCTGATCCTGGGGAGTCAGACATCCCTCTCACAATCCAGGACCACTGACTCCTAACTGCTCACCTGCCTGCCTGCCTGATCGCCCCTAACCACCTTTGCCCGCCAACCTGATTGTGCCCAACTGACCCCCCTGCTGGCCTGGTCATCCCTAACTGCCCCCCCACCAGCATGATTGCCCCTCACTTCCCCCCCTGCCGGCCTGGTTGCCACCAACTGCTCCCCCTGCTGTCCTGGTCACCCCTCATTGCCCCCCTCTGCCGGCCTGTTTGCCCCGCACAGCCTGCTGTTCAGTCGTTTGGTCGTCCCTCACTAACCCCCCTGCTGGCCTAGTTGCCTCACACAGCCTGCTGTTTGGTCATTTGGTCCCCCTTCACTGCCCTACCCCTGCCACCTGGTTGTCCACAAAGCCTGCTGCTCAGTCGTTTGGTCGTCCTTCACTAACCCCTGCCAGCCAGGTCACCCCACGCAGCCTGCTGCTCAGGCATTTGGTTGTCCCTCACTAATCCCCCTGCGGGCCTGGTCGCCCCACCCAGCCTGTTCAGTCATCCATTCAGTTGTTGAGGATGTGATGGCCCCTGGCTCTTTATATATACAGATAATCATTGGGGTATTACAAAAACACTGTCTCGATAACACCAAAAAAACAAAAACAAACAAACTCAATTATCCTGCTCATTTGATTTTTGTAGATGCATCATGTAAACATTAAATTAAAAAAAAATCAAACAAATGGCCTTTTCACGTAGTTTCTTCATGTTCAAGAAAGTATAAAGTAATAGTTAATAGAGGTCAGTAATAAGGCAGAATATCTGGGACTAAATTCTTCTCTGACACCATTAATTGTATAATTTAGGGTAAATTATTTACCTTCTCTATTTTTTATTTCTTCATCAGTAAACTGGGATAATAATTTGTAGCTACTTTAAAAAAGATTATTTTGAAGATTCAATAAGTTATAAAATAGAAAGCCCATAAAAGAGAACCTGGGACATGGTAAGAACTCAATTAATGCTCACATTAATTATTGAGTTCTTAATCTACACAGCAAATTCTTTCACAACAGATCTTCTTGAGTGAATAGTCTATACTGATTGATTTCTTTATGCATTCAAAGAGAATTTGTTGGGCACTTAATAATATTTGTAATTTGTAATTTTGAAAGCAGATGTTGGACTAAGCTAAGCATTGTAAAAACAAAGGGCAATGAAACCAACTCTGACTTAAAGCAATGCATAGTTTCACAATGAAGAGAAGAACCATATAGCAAAAAAAAATTAATGGAAGTACAGAAAAGCACTAGCTGCAGTAGGAGCATGGAGTTGGGCATCAGATTCGGATAGGGGATGGGGATTAGGGCGAGTTGGGTTTTAGGATGTTCATTCATATGCTGGGATTTGAAGAATGAATAGGATTGTCTTGGAAAATAAAGTGAACACGAGATGTGAAGAAGGAAAGGAATGTAATACACAAAGGCATAGATGCAAAAGAGATTGTGATGTATGGTATTAGAGAAAGTGGGTGAGGACATAGAGCATACCATGAAAGTCAAGGATAGCAAAGCCTCTCTGCATGGCAGAGGAATGAGCTCCTTGGTCAACTGACCTGGCTGTGGTTTGGCTCCACAGGAGACCTTTATTTTTTTAATATATTTTATTGATTTTTTACAGAGAGGAAGGGAGAGGGACAGAGAGTTAGAAACATCGATGAGAGAGAAACATCGATCAGCTGCCTCCTGCACACCTCCCACTGGGGATGTGCCCGCAACCAAGGTACCTGCCCTTGACCGGAATCAAACCTGGGACTCTTCAGTCCACAGGCCGACGCTCCATCCACTGAGCCAAACCGGTTAGGGCAGGAGACCTCTATTGATTGCCATGTAAAAGAGGCAAATCCATCACCCTCTATTGCCATGTAAAAGAGGCAAAATGTAGAAGTTCTATGTTTTGGGGGGAGACTTTTCTGTTTTTGCAGATCAATTTCTGGTGGCTGGGGTTCGGAAACCAGGAGACCATATAGGCCTTAAGCAAACAATGAGCCTCCCTTTGTGAGGTTTGGGGATCTCTTGGTTATACAACTTCCTTATGATTTTAGAAAACTGCTGGGTTGTTTGTGCCTGTGACTAGAAGTTAGTAACCAAACAGAATTTTTGATAAGATCTATGAACCTAAGTCATGTCTTGTATTTGCCTCAGGGGGTGGGGGGAAATACTAAGCAAAAGGCAGCAATTATATAGCACTATTAACCTAGTATCCCCACTTGCCACTACCATACAGGAGTTAATTTCTTATTTTACATTAGTAATAATAATTTTTATTTATCAAGCAAAAGATATAGATCAGGAGGTGTGTGGTAGAAGACTGGATATCAATTTGTCTCCTCACCTTCTGTGGGTCTGATTTGTTTCAAATTAATCTACCACCACATCTCATTGCTCCTGCTTAATTTCACATTAATTTTAGTAAGAGAAGAGAATCTAACTCATGCATTTAACTGCTAGCAAAAATCAGAAATGACCTCTGGCAGGCTGAATAGCCTTACTTCTCTACTTCCCCATGAAACAGCTCAGGTAAAATATTGTCTTTTCATAGAACCATGTTGAAGACAACATGGTTTATATCGTGTGCTAACACCCCAACTTCATTAACACAGATTTGGTTCATAAAACACAACAGATAGTAGGTTAATTGGAGGCTTTGCTGTATTTTAAGGAGTCTGCCAATGTCTTCGGGAGAGGAACTTAATTGTCCTCCACCCACATCCACTCAACCAACAACTTGATAGATAACATTACATGTAACACTACACTCCGGTTACCAATTTTAGTATCATTTGGAGTTCTTTCATTGCAAGACACAGAAACCAATTCTAGACAACATTTGGAAAGTTTATTTTGATTCACAGAATCTAAGGAAAGACATACTACCCAGGGTTTATGAAGTACAGGAATCAGGGCTAAGTCATAGATTTCAATCAGGATCTCATGGACAGTATCTTCTGAACTCTGGTATTGGAATGCTTCACTTCGCACCACCATGTCTCCAAGTGCCAGTTCAATCAAGATAAAAATACCTGGGAGAAATAGATTTAATAAGTAATGTGACTATCCTTGAATCAGTCATCATTGCCCGAGAAGGATATGCCATAATAACAGGCATCAAATAATCAACCTTGGTGCTAAAGTGTGTGTGGGGGGTGGAGGTGGGGCGGGTGGGGAGGTATGTGTTAGGGAACAGGGACTACAGGAGATGGGGTTTTCACAGATAAGGGAGATCTGTTTTCAGATAAAATAATCGGCACATAGGCATTCTTCCTGAAATAACTCTCATCTTTTCTTCCATTACACTATCTTTATTTTCTTCCAGTCCCTTTAGTTACTTTTCTCAGTTTCCTCCATTGGTTTCTCTGCTTTTTTAAGACACTTCTTTTTTTTTTAATGAGAATTCTTTGGTTATCTTTCCTCAGTCTATATAGTGAGATAAGAAGACAAAAGTAACTCTCATTACAGCTTCAAATCCCATCTGATTTTAATAATTCTTCAAATTTTTATCTTAGAACTGAATATTTCTCTGTTGATTTTCTAATCTTGATTTCAGGTTCCTATAGACATGACTATGTAAATTTCCTACAAGTATCTCAAACTCAAAGTATTTCCTTCCCTGAAATCCTGATCCTTTTTCCATATTTCTTACCACAGTGAAAGTAATTACCATCAGTCTTGCCTTCATCAAAAGCCTGAAGGTGACCCCATGCTCTTTGTCTTCACTCACCACCTTCAGAAGAAACTGGCCATTATGTACATTAATTCTGTCGAAGAGCTCTTGAATATATTCCAATTTGACAAGGCTCCCCATGTAACCTAGTTTACCCCAAACAGTTCCCATTTATACCTGTTATCCATCATGATTATGAATTGTGCTCCTTTTCACTCTAAAAATCATTCTAGTTTAGAGGACACATTTAATAAGTTAAATAGCCATCTTACCAATTAACTAATTCAACTGTTCACTTCTCACTATGTTTTTTTAAAATATATTTTTATTGATTTCAGAGAGGAAGGAAGAGATAGAGATAAAAACATCAATAATGAGAGAGAATCATTGATTGGCTGCCTCCTACCAGTCTCACACTGAGGATAGAGCCCGCAACCTGAGCATGAGCCCTGACCAGAATCAAATTGATGACCTTCTGATTTGTAAGTTGAAGCTCAACCATTGAGCCTTGTCAGCTGACTAGGTTACTTCTCACTACCTTAATGCAGTTCCTCACAATTTTTTCCCTGTTTACAATCTGGTTTCTCCCTACCTTTCCAGCTTAATTTCCTGCCACCCTTCCACATGAAGGATGCATTCTAACTACTCTCTACTATTTATAGCCTCTTGGGTATATTCTTTAAGATTCAGATGAAGTGCTTCCTTCTCTGTGGAATGTCTTTTCTCTAACCCACTGGAAATCCTCCACCATCAATTCTCAGACAGTTAGGCATCCCTGGAAGTACTGCTTGGCACTCCTGCATTTAGCACTTGTGGCAGTAAATTTTAACTGTTCAGTTACCTGTCCACCAATTGCCATCTCCATGTGGTAGCCACTCTGTAGGCAAAGCTAATGTTGTCTCCCTCTTTTTTGTATATAAATATCTACTATACAGTCAAACAAAAAAAAATGATAGCAAATACATTTGTTTTCTGTAAGCTTTCCTGCAGTACTGCTATGCCTTGATTGAAAGTAGAATAATACAGCTTAGCACATTTGCATAGTAAAATACTCATTTCTCTTGGATTTTTTTTTACCCTACTACATCTGCCTTTTATTCCTGCAAAAAAATTAGTAAGCAAGAATCATTTTTCTATTTATTTGCAATCTAAAACTATATATTGCTAATAGTTTTATTGCTCTGATTCTAATCTACTTTTAGAAATTCAGACACATTGTGGATTTATTTTTTGTTGCTTAAAATTTTCAAATTTAATCAATGAAAGAGATTAAATGCCATTGCATTATGAGTAAACATGATTTTAGTATAAAATATAGTTTGTCAAGCATTCCAGGTTTATTTTAATTCAAAAATTGGGTTAGACATTTAAAAACATGATTTTTGAGGATCAAGAGAGATTAACCTTCTAAAATACATGTCCTGGTACAAATTCTCGAGGATTTAAAGGCACATCCCATTTTCCAGGTGAAATGCCTGGGGCATATCCTCTTGGCTCAAGAGAGAGGTGGCCACAAACCAGGACTAAATGGTGGAGGAAATGGCCATAGTCTGCAGAGTCGAGCAGGTGGTTCACATCAAATGGGTAGTGGTATAGGGTCTCCCAAGGGGGAGTGCACGTGGGAGAAAGAGAGGGCCCTTCTGAAGCCTATTCACCTTGCCCTCACCCATCATTTTAGAGAGGGAAGAGCTTCTTGGGCTGCTGTTTATTATGGGAACTGCACCAGATTCTGGATCAAACACACCTCTGGACACATCTCTTTGATTGAGCTGCTTAGCAGAAAGAGGTCTCGTGGCTGGGTCTTTCAATGAAGGGCAGCACTCTCCACCACTCACAGACAATGGGCCAAAGGTGCCATCCAGGCGTTTGTGTGTTGGGTCTTCCTGGCATTAGTTTTACAATACAGGTTCTTGCAGCATTGCAATCTTTTGATTTAATTTCAATAATTTGTATCTCAAGCTGGCTACTTCCCTTTTCTCTTCAGCCATAGCTCTTTCTTCAGCACCATCTTTGAGCCAATTATCAGACATACTGTTTTTGAAGCCACATAATCCATAAGTATCTTCAAGTGTCTCTTAAGTGCCTCATAGCCATAGCCTTTTTCACAAATCAACATCAGATATCCGAAGTTGGGCCCAATCAGAAAATTTAAACTTTATCTTAGGTCCTTCAATATGACTGTAATATGTACATGTGATTAAAATACATATTAGAAGGGAGGAGAGCCCTAGCCAGTTTGGCTCAGTGGCTAGAGCATTGGTCTGCAGGATGAAGGGCCCGGGGTTTGATTCTGGTCAAGAGCATATACTTTGGTTGCAGGCTCCTTCCAGGCCCGGGCCTTGGTCAGGGTGTGTGCAGGAGGCAACCAATCAATGTGTTTCTCTCACACTGATGTTTCTCTTTGTCTTTCCCTCTCTCTTCCACTCTCTCTAAATCAATGGAAAAATATACTCAGGTGAGGATTAAAAAAGAAAAAGAAGGAAGGAGTAACATGAGAAAAATTCAAACAAGATAAAAAGGAAAAAATTTTTAAAGACCTTATGTGAGGAATGTTACAAATATATATTTTTACATTTCTTTTCTACAAAATTCATAAATCCAACACAAACTTACTTAAACAATAAACAAAAATTCATTATTTCATGTAATTAGAAGTCTGGAGGTCAAGTAGTTTGAGAATTCAATAATTCTGTAATATATTGACATAATCAATGACCTAACTTTTCTCTATGATTTGTCATTCTCAGTAAGTTGGTTTGCATTTTATGGGCCCAAGAAAGCTGCAAAGTGCAGAGGAGCATAAAATGGAGTCTTTCCCAAAAATAAAATAAAAATGGAGTCTTTCCTTCTGTGTAACTCTTTAATGGACTTTATCCAGATGGCTCCCAGCAGATGTCTCTTCTCAATCTACTTGCCAAAACTGTATGATAGGACTAAGCTTATACTGTCAAGGAGAATGGGTTTGCCCTGGTTCTTTTAACTAATTATGATTTACTTTCTGGAGTTAGGGATAATCCAAAAATACAAATTTGGTATTTATAATAAAGGAAAAGGTGGGAAATTGTGGTTAGTATCCAAACAACAGTATTTTCCATATTTTAAAATCATTATCCTAATATATAAAAGGCCAGGGTTGTAACGAGGGATCACTACCCAAGGCTGACTGACCTGGAAGTCCTTCAGTCAGTGCTGGGTTGCCGTGGTGACCCAGTACTGACTGCATGGGGGGCTGAGACCCAGAGAGAGGCAGGGTCTGACCCACAGCCTCAGTGGCAGCTGTTTATCAGTACTTGCCTCTCTCTTTCTTTTCCTCTTTCTTTCTGAGCTTCACCAGCAGCCTGGCTTTTCTTTCTCTCCTGCCTGGAGGGGGGAGGGGGGGGGGGAAGCTGCTGTTCAGCCTCACCTCTCTGATCAGGCCCAGAGATAGACCTGAAGATGCTGACTGGCATAGGAACCGGCCAATCACAACCAAATGTGGGTGCTGTGGGGAACCAATGGCTGCCTAGGAGGTGGAGCTTTTAATGCTGACTGGCATAGGAACCGACCAATCAGAATCAAATGTGGGTGCTGTGGGGAATCAATGGCTGCCTAAGAGGCAGAACTTTTGATGCTGGCATAGAAACCGAACAATCAGAACCAAATTGGCCAGCAGAGGAGGGCAGTTGGGGGCAAGATCAGGCCTGTAGGGGAGGGCAGTTGGGAGCAACCAGGCTGGCAGGGAAAGGCAGTTAGGAGTGATCAGGCTGGCAGGCAGAGGCAGTTAGGAGCAATCAGGCAGGCAGGCAGGATTGGGCCTAAACTGACAGTCGGACATCCCCCAAGGGGACCCCAATTGGAGAAGGTGCAGGCTGGGCTGAGGGAACCCCTCCCTCTGTGCACGAATTTCATGCACCAGGCCTCTAGTATGTTATAAAACAGTTTCTAAGGTCAGAGCCAGACAAGTCTATAACCACACCAATCAAGATGCAGCTACCCAAAAGGGTTGGGTATCCAAGCATCAAAAATCCATTGCTACTAAGGATTATGGGCATCCTATAATGAACATTTTTAAAGGATAATCAATAGAAAAATTTGAGTTTAAAAGCAGGCTATTCCACATATTAATCATTGTCTGACAGTTGCTTATGTTTGCTAAACCTTTGTCTTTTTATCTTTAAGATGGGCATGCTAGGATAAAAATCCATTTTAGTGACACATTACATCGCTGTATAAGTTTCTGATTATTTGTGCCTTTCCTTTACGAAATTGTAAGCTCATTAGAGTGAGGAATATATATATCTTCTTTGGAATGGCCCTGGTAAGTTGTTTAGCAGCAGAATTGATGCCCAACAAGTATAGCTAATAACTAAAGCATATATATACTAGTATATAGAAGCCAAGCAACCAAACACCAGAACAACTGGAACAACCGATTGCTTTGACGAGCACTGTGGCCTCAATTGATCACCTCCACCCCGATCAGGGGCAGAACCGGCTGACCAACCACCCATGGCCCCTCCACCTGGCCGGCCCCACCCTGATAGGCCCACCCACTCCGACCTGATCGGGGGTAGGACTGGCCAGCCAACTGCTGGAGCCTCCCCTCCCCCGCCAGCCAGACCCAATCAGGCCCCAATCAGGGGTGGGGCCGGCCAACCCCAACCATGCACAAATTTGTGCACTGGGCCTCTAGTTATGTTATAAAATATATAATAAAGCCTGTTGCATAGTATTTAGCAAGCAGTACACATTTAATTATTAGATCAGGAGTGATGATTTGACTCTTTTGACAAAAGTAACTGCTAATTATATTTAAGAAATGCTATTTAGAATGGCAGGCTATTGGAAAGCATACAACATATGGAAGTTAATGCTCATAGAGTCAAAGCCTGCTCCTATCACAGTTGTTTTACCCTGAAAAATCACTTTCTGATCCTTACCCTCAGTTTCCTCCCTCATAAAATGGATACCACACAACCTATGCCATAGTGATGTCATGATGATATGATGACTATCTCTTATAGTTACTAAGTGATTCCATGGCCTCTTCAATAACACTGTGTACTGAGGCTCTGTATAGCAATAATACTAGGTTGAGAATCACCAAAAGTATCTGTTGTTTGCTAATCAGTTAATATTTTATTAATTTGTCTGTGATCTTGTATAACTTGATTCATCTGTTCCAATACATTTTGCACATATTTGATTTATTTGAAACTCATTATATTATCACTAGCTAACATTTTTTGAGCAGTTGCTTTTGTACTAGACTCCTAAGTATCCCAAGCATTAACTCATGAAAATATTATTTTTTGTTATCCCATTTCCAATATGGAAAAACTGAGTTTTACATGGGACAAAATTATCTCATTGTACAGTTCATGAGAGGCAAGAGCAGGTTTTATACCCAAGTTTGCCTGATTCCAGAATTGAATTGCTTATCCATTGTATTATAAGGCCATTCTACTAAGGCTTACATGTCTGGGTAATGTCAAAATGGCATGAAAAGGAATCAGGTAATAGGCCATTTGTAGCTTTCTCAGGTAGTAATTAAGCAGTTTAGCTGACAACTTATTTTTGCTGTAGTTACATAATACAATTTGTTAAAACATACATTAAAACCAGCATGGTTTCATTGTCAAGAAATGATCTCCATTTAAAACCTTATTATAACATCTTGTTCTTGTCATTTTAAAAAATGGGCATTTCGTTTATCTTACTTACTAGGGGCTTGGTGCACAAAAATCGTGCACTCAGGGAAGTGGGGGGGAGGTCCCCTCAGCCCAACCTGCACCCTCTAGAAGTCTGGGAGCCCACAGGGAGCGGGCTTAAGCTGTCAGTCGGATGTAGTTAGTGCTGCCGTGGAAGTGGGAGAGGCTCTCGCCACCGCCGCTGCGCTCGCCTGCCGCGAGCCTGGCTTCTGGCTGAGCAGCACTCCCCCTGTGGGAATGCACTGACCACCAGGAGGAAGCTCCTACATTGAGCGTCTGCCCCATGGTGGTCAATGAGTGTCATAGTGACTGGTCGTTCCACATTGGGTCAAAATAGGCTCTCCAACATCCCCCAAGGGGTCCTGGATTGCAAGAGAGTGCAGCCCAGGCCGAGGGACCCCACTGGTGCACGATTGGGGCCTGGAAGGTACACAGGAGGTTGGCCAGCCAGAGAGGGACTGAGGGAGGGCTCCAGGTCATGACCGGCCCATCTTGCTCAATCCATTCAGTCCCGATCGGTTGGATCGCAGCAGCAAGCTAACATACTGGTCATAGCAACTGGTTGGCTGGTCAACTGCCCCCTGGTGGTCAGTGCACATCATAGCTAGTGGTTGAGTGGCCTTAGCATATCATTACCATATTACGCTTTGATTGGTTGAACGGCCAACTGGACGACCTGACACTTAGCATATTAGGCTATTATTATATAGGATAAGGCAAAAGTGGTATGTTAATATACAACTAAAAACTAATAAAATCACTGGAGGCATCATAGTAAAAGCAAAACCTTTGGGAGATGATTCATAGTTTCCCATGTCTAGTTCATAGAGTAAGAAGATTGCCACTTAACAGAGAAAGTACAAAATAGTAGTCATCAGGAATAAATATGTTGTAACTACAATAATTATACAGTGTAAATGCTCTGATAGTACAGTCACCTTTTACAATATGAAAGTATTTCAGTAGAGCACACTAGTCAACTCAATCTCTAATGGTGTTTTTTTATATTTTTCACCTTATCTATATATATAAAAGGCTAAGTGACCAATCATAAGTCCATCTGACCATCCAACCAACCTATCGGCCAGTACATATAATGTGCACTGGCAATTTAAAAATAAATATTGACTAGCACATGCACGATATTTGTCCCTGTCTGATACCGGCCTCCCATTTAAATTAATTCAAAGACAGTTTTATGATGACTATTTGCAATGACTATTAATAAATCACAAGGACAAACTCTAGACAGAGTAGGAATATTCCTACCTGAACCCATTTTTGGACATGGTCAGTTATATGTTGCTTTCTTTCAAGTTCGAAGAACATGTGACATTAAAGCTAAAGTTGTAAATACTTCATCACAAGGGAAATTAGTCCACCACTCTGAGAGGGTTTTTACTCTTAATGTGGTATCCAGGGAGATATTAGAATAAGTTTAATCAATTTATCAGTCATTGTTTTTATCAATGTTGTTTTTATATCATGTTTTTGTATCATGTATTTGTTGTTATATCATGTTGTTATTGTTTATTTATTAATCAATTAATATATTATTTTCATATACATTTTACTTACTAATTTTCTTTCATCTCTGATACTTCTATTATAGAAAAGGGTGAATAGCAGTATTAAAATATTTATTCTAATTAATTTCCTTTCAATGTGCACGAATCCATGCACTGGGCCACCAGTTGAAACAAAAAGCATTTTTAACCAGGAGGCTGTGTTCAGTTGTTCTTATGAGCCAGCCCTGACTATATATGTTTTGAAACATAGTCATTACTCATAAGTATTTGCTGAATGAACAAATGGGTAAAGATACAGGGAATGCAAATTTCTCCCTACTCTGAAGGACTCATAGTCTATTTAGACACAGCATCAACATAAAAAGATTTGTAAGAAATTAATGTGTAGATATAAATGCTTAGGTAATCTGCACAATGAAATTTTGGACTAAAGCAACTGATGGAAACTATCCCATGAATCAAAGACCAGTATGGCAGGATAATACTCAGAAGGCTTGTTATCTACTTATAATATAGCCTGTTCCACTAGCTAAGAGAGGAAGTAGGAACACACTGCATTGAAAAATAAAGAAGTAGGAATTAATGGTGAGGCAAACTTCACTTGGACAATGGTCCCTGAGCTAGGAATCATTTCAAAGTACTGGGAAGATGAACTAGCTTACTTCAAAATTTTAAAATGCACATCCAAAGATAAGTTATTTCAACCCAGTCTTTAAAATTCTACCCATCTTTGGCTTCATAAAAACTGTGTCAGCCAACTGCAAAGTTACAGTTCAATATGCTTCAGATTGGGTAAAACAATACCCAAGGTACAGAGGTGGTGAAAGGCTCAGTTATTGCTAGTTAAGAGAGTTGACAATCGTGAATAAAAATTGCTCTTAGTGCAAAGTAGAATTGTAATCAATGTCATTGTCATTTGAACCACATTGTTTTCAGTATAACCAATTGTGAAACCAACATAATTCAAAAACTAAATTAGAAAAACAGATGCTTCTTTGTTTGGAAATTTTAGTTCCATCTAGCCATATTGTATATCATTTTCTTTGATTTACACCACATAGAAAGAAAAATCACAGAGCATAATACAAAAACGCAGAAACATATTTAGCAAATTTGTGGATTTCATAAGTCATTTGTAAACTTTGGATTTACAAACAATTTCAAAGGCTTTTGAAAATATTTATAAACACAAGAGTCTTTATAATGCTACATATAATTATACCAGGCCTTTCAAAAGCATATTTCAGAGATAGAGTTTATGCAGAGTATCAAGTTTCCTATTTGGGGTTTGTCTTGGAGACAGTGAACAATTTATTTTTCAATCTCTGTCTCCACTGATGCTCATGATTAAGCTAAATACATTGGTGCAGCGCGAGAAAGCGATTTTTCTTGTGCATAATTTCTAAATTGACTTGTGACATCAGGAAGTCAGTCTATACAGATGGGATTTATTTATTTAGTTCACTAAAGTCCAACCAATTTTTGTTTCCTCCACAATCTCAACTATTTTAAGAGAATTAGGAAGTTCATTGCTAATGATTCTGAACTACCAGACTCTCTATGATTTAAAAATGAACATATTTAACTTTGCATAAAATCAGTGGCATTGTGTATTCAAGTACAGCTTCAGTCATGGACTTGCATACAATGCTGACTTACATAAAAAGTTCTCAGAAATATTGTTATTTTTAAAAAGTAGATACTCTACCAATGTATCATCGAGGGGAAATAAAAGCTTCAGATACACACACCACACACACACACACACACACACACACACACACACACACACTGCTCTAAGTACTAAGGGGAAAAAACACACTTGTGTTTATGATGTTAATTTTAAACAATCAAAAGTATAAACATTAAAATGTTTTACTACATTTATGACACATCATTGTTAGTGTAAACTTGGGGATTTCAGTTTTGTTTTTAATCCAATTGTCTGAGGTGCTCCTATGTTGTTTATATTAACAACATTTTACTTCCAGTAACTAAAAAAAAAAGCAAGCCCCTCATCTGGCTTGCAGTTCAAAAAGCTCTTGATAAAACATTAGACCTCTTTGAGAGTGGGTATGCATGATTCAGAACCACAGGAAGAAATTTCCTGTTTCTTACAAGTGGGATAAAAATTGCTGTATTTGGCTTATGAAGTGTTAACAATACTTTGGAAACCTGGACCGGCTGTCCAAAATTAATTTTTTAAATTGATTTTAGAGAGTTAGGAAGGGAGGAGAGAGAGACATTGATGTGAGAGAGAAACATTAATCTGTTGCCTCTTGTAGGCAGTCCAATGGGGATCAAACCATCAACCTGACTATGTGCCCTGACTGGGAATCCTACCACCAACTTTTCAGTGCATGGGAAGATGCTCAACCAATTGAGCAACACCAGCCTTTTCGTATTTATTTATTTAATGTGGGTTTTTTCTTCCTTTTTATTTTATTCTTTATTGATTAAGGTATTACATATGTGTCCTTATCCCCCATTGCACCCCACAGCTTGTGCCCTCATTCCCTAGTGTCTGCATCCATTGGTCATGCTTATATGCATGCATCCAAGTCCTTTGGTTGATCTCTCCCCCTTCCCCCCACCCTCCTTCCCTCTGAAGTTTGAAAGTTTGATTGATGCTTCTCTGTCTCTGGATCTGTTTTTGTCTATCAATTTATGTTGTTCATTATATTCCACAAAGGAGAGAGATCATGCGATATTTATCTTTCTCTGACTGACTTATTTTGCTTAGCATAATGTTCTCCAGGTCCATCCACGCTGTTGGGAATTGTAGAAGTTCCTTCCTTTTTACAGCAACATAGGATTCCATTGTGTAGATGTACCACCGTTTTTTAATCCACTCATCTGCTGATGGGCACTTAGGCTGTTTCCAAATCTTAGCTATGGTAAATTGTGTTGCTATGAACATAGGGGTGCATATATCCTTTCTGATTGGTGTTTCTAGTTTCTTGGGATATATTCCTAGAAGTGGGATCACTGGGTCAAGTGGGAGTTCCATTTTTAGTTTTTTGAGGAAACTCCATACTATTCTCCACAGTGGCTGCATCAGTCTGCATTCCCACCAGGAGTGCACAAGGGTTCCTTTTTCTCTGCATCCTCACCAGCACTTGTCATTTGTTGATTTGTTGATGATAGCCATTCTGACAGGTGTGAGATGGTACCTCATTGTCGTTTTGATTTGCATCTCTCGGATGATTAGTGACTTTGAGCATGTTTTCATATGTCTCTTGGCCTTCTGTATGACCTCTTTCAAGAAGGGTCTATTTAGGTCCTTTGCCCATTTTTTGATTGGATTGTTTATCTTCCTTTTGTTAAGTTGTATGAGTTCCCTGTATTTGGAGATTAAACCCTTATCAGAGATAAGATTGACAAATATGTTCTCCCATGTTCATGGCTATATATATATATATATATATATATATATATATATATATATATAATTTTATTCTCAATGTCTTTAGAGCTTAACATGTTTAATTTGTCATTTTGCTATAAGATTAAAGTATGTAACAGAAGACAACATTGTGTTATTGTTAAGGAACATATAAGAAAGGGAAAAATGCTTTGCAAGTAGTATAAATACATTCAAACAAATTTTACTTATTGTTATGGAATCAAAAGTGTGGAAGAGAATTTCTTCTGATGAGTGGCCAAATTTGTTCAGTTAAAGAAATATTTTTAATTCAATAAAAAAGAAAAAAGTAATTTTTTATATTTTTGGGTTTGGAATTAAAATTGAAGGACAATGTAGTTATTGAAAGTAAATATTCATAAAAATGTTAAACTTAATTAGGAAGATGCTGATTGAGAAATTTCTGGAGCAAAATTCAGATGTATTTACATTTATAGGGGAATGGGAAAGCAAAATAATATGTGCGACTTTCAAAATGAATGGTTAAAGAGGAAAGCATAGAAAAATCCTTGGAAAATATGATAACAAAACAAATCACCCCCTATATACATATGCACATCCCCACACCCACATAGCCACATTACTCAAGTTTTTAGAACTAAAGTAGCTAGACAATAAAAATAAATAATAGTGACAAAAGAGAATATTATTGGAGTAGACCAAAGGTTAATTAAGGTGCTTGAACTCAATAATCACTCTTTGGGATAGCAAGACCAAAGATAGACCTTCCCTTGAAGTTTGTTATCTGAAGAACCAGACAAACCTTTTGCTTTTCTGAGAACCACGTTGCAATGTATGGCAAATGTCATTAAATATAGTCTTAACGCCTTCTGGCTGCTATAACAGAAATTACATGATTTGGTGGATTAAACAAAAGATTTATTTCTCACAACTCTGTAGGCTAGGAAGGCCAAGATCAAGGTGCCAGCAGCTTTGGTGTCTGGCGAGGATGGACTTCCTAGTTTATAGACAGCCATCTTCTTGCTGTATCCTCACATGGTGGAAAGGTGTGAGGGAGCTCTCTGGGGTCTCTTTTATAAGGGCTTTATCCACTAATGAGGGCTTCGAGACCTAAACACCTCCCCAAATTCCCACTTCCAAATACCTTGGATCAGGTTTTAACATTTAAATTTTGGTCAGGAGACACAAACATTCGGCCTGTAATGTTATTAATCTTTGAAATTTAATTGCATAGTCTCTAGACATTTTCAAATCACATAGTTAAAATAATTTTCAAAGTATAACTCCTTAATTTCCATTAAAAATATAAATGGGAAGGGAATATTTTCTAAGGCTACTGTTAGTCAGTGAGTAGTAATCCTGGATACATGGGATCCAAAGTATACTGTCTTCACTTCACATTTAAGTCTAAATTTTAAACTGAGCCCACTGAGATGTGGGTACAGAGACTCAAAAGAGAAGGAGGGCCAGTACCCCTCTCTAATGACTTGTCCATTCATGGGTTTGGTATTTCTTGAAGAGGGTTTGTGCAATAGTGTACATCTCTTACCAGACCCTGTATTATCTATAATTCCCTACTCAGGCAGGATAAGAAAAACAACAACAAAAGAGGGTTAACAAATTCCTTTAGAGATATAATTAATACCAAAGGGTATGGGGCCTCAGGTACCAACTTCACCATTTCATTTATGTTAAGAGTGGGATTCTGGAAGAGACATGAGGTTATGGGCAGTAAAGAGCTTCTGTATGAAACGGTACCATAGAACAGGTAGGTGTGTCTTAAGACTTTTGTTCAAGATATTAGAATGATAGACTAAGATAGCTGGCCAAAGAATTAGTGGTACAGAGCTGTTTAAACCGAAAATAAAATGTAGGCGAAGAAATCTTTAAATCTAGTTATTATAAAAGACAAATAATGTGAGTCAGAACGATAATAGTGAAGAAGATGCTTGGTAATTCATAAGAAGAAAGCAAATGGAAAAAGAGGTCATAATCAATACTTGAGATCTATTAGTATAATTATACTAAGGTTGGGGTAATCAGAGTAAACTTACAATCTTAGTAGAAAAAGGTAAATAGTTATTATAAATATTTAATCAGTTATGTCATATGTCTTGCTTAGACTCTAGAATTGGAAGTGCCTATCTTAATGAAAAAGTCCACAGAAAGTATAAAAAGCAAGATAGATCTTTATGTCCATAAAATATAAACTTGTGGGGAAATCTATGAATCAGAGAATGACTGAAAGCTGAAAGCATATTATTGGAAGCAAAGAAAAGCAGACATGCAAATAATATTTATTTGTGTAGGATACTTAAAGCCATTAAGCCAGAGAAAACAGAAAATGCATTATTGACACATGAAAAACATATATAAAAGCAAAATATGGTAAGGATGTTGAACTTCGGCTATCTGGACTTAATAGTGTTCTGTTGCTATGTAATGAATTACTACAAACTTAGTAGCTTAAAAGGATCCATGTATTTCTGTAAGTAAGAAATCTGACATAGTGTTAATCTGTTCTCTGTTCAGGATTCTACAATGCTAAATTCAAGGTATTAGTCTGAGTTTTTATCTCAAGATATTTAAAAAGGATCTATTCCCAAGATCATTCATGTTTCTGACCAAATTTAGGAGCTTGTGGTTTTAGGACTGAAGTCCTGTTTCATTGCTAGCTATCAGCCAATGAGGTTCTCAATTTCAAAATGTCACCTGCATCTCATGCCACCTGGCCCGCCTCCAAGCTTCAAGACAGCAACAGCTCTTTGAATTCTTCTCCTGCTTTGAATCTCTGACTTACTGGTCTGGGAGAAGTCAGAGAAAACTCTACTTTTTAAGAGCTTGTGTGATTATGTCAGGCCTGCCCTATCTTAAGGTCAACTGAGTCATAGGTCATCTAATTATGAGAATAAAATCCATCATCTTCATAGTTCCAGGGACTATTCATGGAATGAACATGAAGAGTCAGAAAATCCTGGGGCCATCTTAGAATTCTGTCCACCACACTAACCATCCGTTGGAGTCATTTTTAGAAAAAAAATCCAGAGGCTATGGTAAATTACTGACTTCTTTGTACAGGAGGTAACAGTCTCCTTCTGCTCTGCTCTGTTCTAGGCCCTTGGGATATTGTATCCAACTCCAGTGCTGTCCTTAAAAGTGTTAGCAGCAAACTGTTGCATATTCAGAGATGAGGAATGTTTTTGAAAGTGTTGCATAGAATGAATGAGTAAACAAATGAGGCTGTGTGTCATGAAGGAGAGAAGTCATAGAGACAAGATTGTTTTTTGACTTAAAATATTTGTAATATTGCCACAGATCAATATTCACTGTGTGTGTTTTATGGTACATAGTAACAAAGAATAGGTGAAAGCACCAAGGAAGCATTTCGGTTCAATAAAAGAAGTAACTTACTATCCTGTTTAGGTGGCTCAGTTGGTTGGAATGGAGTCACACACACACACACACACACACACACACACACACACACACACACACTATCAGTTTAAGTTCCAATCAGGGCACATACCTAGGATATGGTTTTATCCCTTGTTGGAGCACATATGGGAGGCGTCTGGGGGATGTTTCTCTCTCACATTGATGTTTCTCTCCCTCCCTTCTTCTCTTTCTAAAATCAATAAATGTATCATCAGGTGAGGATAAAAAAAGAAAGAAAGAAAGAGCTTACTAATAAAATCACATTTTCTTAAAAATATCTGGGTTTTTGTACCGAGGGTGCCTATCTACTTTATTTCAGACTTTATTTTTCAGAATACAAGTAAATAAGAATTCAAGGGGGGGGGGGAGATTTTGTAGGAAAAATTAAATTGAGCAAATACTTTGGGATTTCTCAAAGGCTTCATCATGGCCTGTGACTCTCTAGTGAAAGGGTATACCCTGCTACATTCCCTAAATTAATTGAATACTAAGCTTTTTATTCCATTGAGTCACTCTTGGGACTAGTGTTTTCTAACCTTGCTTGCTAAACTGCTGTGTTTGATAGAAAATTCACGCACTAAAGTGCAGTTTGAAATTACCACCTACTGCAGTGTCTTCCATGACTTCCTGGCACATTCGAGTACTCCTAGACTGGACCGTCTTTACCAATGTGAGCTGTATACATACACAGCAGCTGTAGAAAATGAGAGCTGTCTATTTGAATGCTTATGGGACTCAACTGGATTATACATGTTCTCATAGAAATCAGTTGAAGAACAGTGCTTGGAACCTTGCCTCCTCAACGTCTAAGCTACAAGAAACTGAATGAAAGACCACCTGTGCAAAATAAATTGTGAAAGGCTAGTTTCAAATTTAACCAAAGTTGTTAACAATAAAGGTAGAAAATAAAAAATTGTGATCCACTAATCTCAGCCAATAATTCATAAAAAAAATCTCAATCTTTCTGATTTGTAAGTGGTTGGAAGCTAGTGCACTTTATCAGTTCATTTACTGCATCTTTGTTTTTTGTTTTTTGTTTTTTGTTTGTTTTTTTTAATATATTTTTTATTGATTTTTTACAGAGAGGAAGGGAGAGAGATAGAGAGTTAGAAACATCGATGAGAGAGAAACATCGACCAGCTGCCTCCTGCACATCTCCTACTGGGGATGTGTCCGCAACCCAGGTACATGCCCTTGACCGGAATCGAACCTGGGACCTTTCAGTCCGCAGGCCAATGCTCTATCCACTGAGCCAAACCGGTTTCAGCGATTTACTGCATCTTTGTGATATTGACTTCTCTGTTAAGGAAATTCATTGTTACAAAAATGTTAAAGGTTTCTCTCACTGTTTCTTTCACGATCACTCAACAAGTCTGTTCTCCTAAATAACACTGTGACCAAACGAATCTAAAACTATCCATAGATTTGGTTAAACATTTCTAATGGTGAATCCCCAGAGATTCATTTTAGAAAATGCTATAGTCCAATAAATTCAGCAGGTGTTGTCATCTTACAATTTCGTTAAAAATCTTGAAGAGAAAATATAACTGACCTTTTATATCCCAGTACTCCAAAAGCAGACATCAGTAGAAAGAAAATGGTAGAGGACTCTCTCTAAAGAAGGAATCTCACAATTGCTGAGATTAAAAAAGGTTCTTGCTTATCCTTATCTCCATCTTCACAAGGAAAGAGAATTAGGACCAAGGAGGCAGCATTGATGTCTCTGGAGCCATCCGTGATCTTAGTCTGCTTCTCTGTATTAGATTTTATTTTCATTACTTTGTTCTATTATCCATGGTGCTCATTATCTTTTGTGTGTAGGTCAAATGTTGTACCATAAATGTGATGAAATCATCTCACAATACTCTGTATCCTGCTTTTCTTCACAGTCAAATGTCCAAGATAGACATATGTAGTTACAATATCATTTCTAGTAGTGAATCTAGTATCCTCTCGTTAGTATCCTCAAGATACTAGGCCCTTCTTTTGGGTAGTAATCAATGCCTATAAAGCAGGTTCTCATTTTGAGATGATAAAATTTAATATTCTTCCTGTTAATTATTGTAGATTTGGAGAAGAAAGAGAAGATATATATATTAATAAGAAAGTTCCAAATAGAACTTAATTTAAAAAAAGAATTTGGCACCAGTATGATATCCTTAAATATAGAACATCTCAATTTATCCAAAGACAAGTAGTATCTGTATAAAAATCTCATATTAACCCACAAATGTCCTTCATCCTGTGCTGAGAGGCACCAACTCTCAGCTATGGGAAGAGCTTAGCCTCCCACGTCCATTCAATTCTTGGCCTATAGGCTGAGATTGCCACCTAGGGAGCCAATTAGTGCCAAATACGTTGGTGTGTGTGTGTGGTTTTTAATGTAAGAAAATCTCCCCTAAGAACTGGACTGAGATGAGCCATCAAATGATAGTGATTTTCAGTCACTAATGATCTGGGATTTAAATAGAGACTTTTAATTGGGTTACCAAGCAACCTGCAAATATTTTGGTGATACCTGCTGAGTCAATTGGGTAGTTTGTAACCCATTCTCCTCTGATTATGTTATCTTTGATATGAGTACATTAAAATTATAAATGATATGCATGGGTTTTTTCCTTTATCATTAGCCAAGAAAAGACATCATTGAGTCTTTGTTCTTTCCTTCCGTTATGTTTCCATATGTCCAAAAAAGGTTGAGCAAAGAGTGGCTATAGGGAATATAGAAAAAGTACGCATTAGATTCTCTTCTTATGGCCCCAGATTCTCCTAAGTGGAATAAGACCTCATCAAATTAGAAAGCTTACAAAGAATCGTTCTGTAAATCATAATTCCACATAATTAAAAAAGCCAAAATTTTGTGTTTGTTTCTTAGATCTGTTTTCAAAACACAAAACGTGAAATGTTAAGGATATTGTAATTATGGGTTTTGTTCCACTGGAGAGTTATTTACAAAGAAAACTTGTAAAGAAAAAAAATAAATTCTGCCTTTCATTGTTTCCAGATGCCGCTGTCAATCCCTGTGGCCAAACTTATTAAGTTTTTTCTTACTGCTACTGTCATTTCCTTCAGTCTTTCCTGCTCAACCACCCCACCTGGCCCTCCCTCAGTTCCTTAAACTACATCTATTAGTTGTCTTGTCCCATTTTGGGGTTGGTATTATTTTTCCCAGTCTCACTGCTCTGCCCCTCTGGCTTTAGGTAACATTTCATGCTGCCTTTCAACTTGCAAGTCTCTAAGTAGAAGGTGGGCTCTTCAGAAAGGCTGCTTTCTCCCTTTAACATGTGTGGGGAATAGCTCCCCTGCTGTAGATGAATCAGTGGCCAGACCTTTGCTTCTCCAAGCTTTTCTTCCATGACCAGCTTTGCCTTTCTCCTCGGTCACTTATTTGAACTCTTTTTAAGAGGACATTCCTAACAGAATGTATGCTCTGTTTGCCTGGCTTTGTGTTTCTTTGAGCACCTTTTCTTCTCCCTTTGAGAACTTGTCCACATGAAAAATAACATCAAGAGACCTAACATTTTCATTCCTAGTTCTATTCCAAATGCAAAGTGGAGCAATTGATAACATAAATTCTGGTGCTGTTTCAAAGATCACAGTAAAAAGACCCTTACAGCTCTCCACTCTATTTTATAAATGAGGAAACGGAGAAGCCAACATATTTAAAGGCTGACAAATGTTACATACATAGTACAAATGGCGAGAATGAAACTCTGCCTCGTCACTCCTCATCATGTACCTGTGCAGTGCATCATGGTGTCTGTCATTTGATCACTGTATTCTTCACCCAGTTTCATTTGATACAGGTTTTCAAAATAGAAGTCAAAGTGCCAGGGGGTTCTACGTGTTTTATATGAAAAAATGTCACCCATAAAACATAAAATAAAGAACAGTATTATTGAGCAAGGCAATTGCAATGGAGAGATTAAGGGAAATGTCATAAGAAATGTATTTTAGTTATGACTTGAAGGAAAGAATGTTCCATGTTATTGGGTATGGTTTACCTGTGGATCAGTGCCCTCCTACTTGCCAAAGTGTCAAAAGTTAAGTGAAAACACACACAACTAGCAGGATACTCTTCAAAATATTATCATACTAAGAAGTTTGCAGTTGGTAAACTATCTGTTGTTTCTGAATTAAGTACTAAGGCCTGGAAAGGTATTTAGAGAAATCCCATCTATTCTTCTTTATAAACTTTCCAAATGTGGTTTTTATGTTGCACTGCTTAAAAATAATTTCTAGATTTATTTTGAGCTGAATGATCAGCTGGGTTCCCATGAAGATCCTCTGCAAAAATAACTGTTAAATATAAGGTTGCTGCAGTGTGAGATGTGATTTCAGGTGGATTTTTTTTCACTTTTGTTGTTTTCCCCCTTCTTTCTCTTCTCTGACCAGTCTGAAGCATGATGCAGATCTGGCAGCCAACGACTTGCTCACAATAAAGCAATATTCTAACTATCCTCCTTTTAATCCAGCTTTCTTTTGACAGGTGTCAACTAGATTTAAAATGGCTGGCTGCTGATTATTTTTTTCTTTCCCCCTTTTTTTCCTACATTGTCATTCCTTGAAGTAGGGTTAAGTGCTGACATCCCTTTGTGCTTAACTAGGGATAACTATCAAAGAAACGTATAAATTACAGCCCCAGTTACACCATCGCTTAGGGGACATATCTACCTCTAATAACAAAATGCACCCTTGACCTTGACTATTTTTTTATGAAGAGTTGTGAAGTTTGGTTTATGAAATCTCAGGTCCCACGTGTTCCTATTCATTCTTTCAGGTACTTTTCCAAGTGGAGTATCCTAGTTAGTTATTCAATCTTTTTATCTTTTTCATAAATAAATTACAGAGTTCTGCTTCTTATCAAATGAAAACACTCAACTCAGGGAACACAAAATATTTTTTAGACCATAAATTATTCTTAAAGAAAATCTTAAATGAGTTGGCCACTTTCTGTGTTGTATATGTGTGTGTGTACATGAGAGAGCAAGAGAATGTGTCTGCTTGGTGGCATTAGTTCAGAATGGTTACAGACAGACATTCAGGTTGTCATTGTTATCTGACAGTCCTTAAAGCAAACTAGCCTAAAAAACAAACAAACAAGCAAGCAACCACCAACATACTGCTTCTGACTCCTTCCCAACTGTGAATGACAAAGTAAGCCCAGCTCTTCTCCTATGACATTTTCTTCTCGCTTATTGGCACAGAATGTGATTTCGTGGTAGAAGGTTGGAAAATGACCCCTTGTAATGATGGAATTTACATAAATAAATGCTGATTGCCCAAAACAGATAATATGCTGTGGGTATCATCACAATAAGTTGTCTCCTACTGACACAGAGTCTAAGTTGGAAGCACACAATTATGCAAATCAAACTAATGCCAGTTGCTCATTACTGTCATGGTGGTAAAGGCAAAAAAACATATCCTCCATAGACAGCTTGAGGCTGGGCCACAAGCCAAAATGTTTGGTTTTGCTGACAGAGTAACTGAGTCAACAAAAATAGGATATAATCATAATACATCAGAGGGATCCACATCAGGGAAGACCTGAAGCTTAATGGGCTGTGAATCCTATATCTGTTCAGAGAGTCCTTTCACTGGTATTGACCCATAATAAGTCTGCTTCCATATTTGCCGATTCTGTAGAAATAGATTACAGAAGCAATTTGGGGTGTGGGGGATCTGAGATGTAAGACATTCTACTAGCTTTTCCTAAAATAGATGATATGACATTTATAAATACTTAAATAATGTCATCTATTACAGTTTAAATACTTCCCAGAATATTTCACAGGACCTGCTGCTGTTTGATCTACGTTGTCCTGAGCTCTCATTATGGTACTAGAGATGTTGTCAAACAATACAATGTTCATTTGTCACATACATACTTTTCCTATTTAAAAAAACAACAACAAAAACAGAATCACTATGGCCAGGAGAATATTTAACTCTAGAGAGTAGATAATGGATCTGTTGTTCACACAGGTAAACCTAGAGTAAATGTGGCCCTGGTGTAGAGCAATGGTTGCTGATCTACCAATTTAATCCATATCTTTTCTGAAGGGCAACTTCACATATGTGGTGGTCTGATACAATAAATGGCCTAGATTCTTTACCATCTTGATATCCATGATGAGACTGTGCAGTCCTTCTCATTAATAAGTGAGCATATTTTCTTGCTACCAGTTCTGAGTTTAGCCATGTGACTTGCTTTGGCCAATGAGATTTAAGCAGCTGTACCAGAAGCAGAGGCATCATGCCAGGGTTCTTAATCCGACATCTAGAAGGGTTCAGAAATCTGGAGAAGCACTGTGTGCAAATTAATCAAGAGTCCAGAGACGAAACATAATTTTGAAAGGCATTATGGGGAGTCAGAGAAGACTTAGCTAAAGGAACTAAGTTCTTTCATCTCAGGACCCCTTGCTATTTATTTATTTATTTATTTATTTATTTATTTATTTATTTATTGGTTTCAGAGAGGAAGGGAGAAGGAGAGAGAGATAGAAACATCAACGATGAGAGAGAATCATTGATTGGCTGCCTCCTGCATGCACCCCACTGGAGATTGAGCCCGCAACCCAGGCATGTGCCCTTGGCTGGAATTGAACCTGGGACCCTTCAGTCCGCAGGCTGACGCTCTATACACTGAGCCAAGCCAGCTAGGGCCCTTGCTATTTATTAACACGATTTGTCCTAAGGCAAGGTGGAGATATACACATCAAAAGGTAGGGCTAGGTACAGAATCCATTGTCAGATTGGAAGAATTTGCCTATGGCTGTTCAGGTGTTTGGCCAATAGGAGGCAATAACATGTAGATTGAAATGCCCTGAGCTGTCTGGCAGCAAGCAATCATTTTATGCATCCTTTTCAGGTTTTGGGGAAATGCCCTCCCTCAGCCATTCCCAGATGACTCAGCCCTGCTGACATGCTGGAATTGGCTTCTGGCAGAGGCACAGAAAAGCACTTTGACACATCGGCTTATGCTATTCAGCCTCTGTCTGGAAAAGGCATATCTGGTCTTGCTTGCTGGAGGAAAGGAGAAACATGGAAAAGTTTTCCTGTGAAGGCCAGCCTAGATCAGCCAACAATCAGCCAACCACAGACAGTTGAGTAAGCTCAGACCAGAACCACCTAGCTTAGCCCAACATAATCAAAGATTCACAGACTAATAGATGCTTAAAGTTTCAAGTCTCTGATTTATTTATATATTTTTTTATTTGTTAAGCAGTGTTATTGCATTGATATATGACGTGAGTTTTCTCAAAGTTCTACAATATTAAATATATGCAAGAGAAATATACTGGAGTAGAGGCCTAGTGCAAGAATTTGTGCACCGGTGGGGTCCCTCGGCCTGGCCTGCAGGATTGGGTTGAAACCAGCTCTCCAACAACCCCTGAGGGGTCCCATATTGTGAGAAAGCACATGCCAGGCCGAGGGACACCACTGGAGCATGATCGGGGCTGGGGAGGGACATAGGAGGTTAGCCAGCTGGGGAGGGACTGCAGGAAGGCTCCAGGGAGTGTCCGGCTCATCTCACTCAGAGCTGCTCCTGAATTGGCTAGACCCCAGCAGTAAGCTAACCTACTGGTCGGAGTGTCTTCCCCTTGGTGGTCAGTGCACATCATAGCAAGCAGTTGAGCGGCCTTTGCATATCATTAGCATATTACACTTTGTTTGGTTGAACAGATGAGCGGATAACCAGATACTTAGCATATTAGGCTTTGATTATATTGGATAAATAATAGAAAAGAGATTATTGACTCTCCAGATTTAAAGTATAAACATATAGGAATATGCACAACAAAACAATCAGATACCACTTTACACCCACTAGGATGACTATAATCAAAGATAGGCAACAGAGAGGATGTAGACAAATTGGAGCCCTTATACATTGCCAATAGGTGTGTAAAATGATGCAGCCACTTTGGAAAACAATTTAGTAGTTCACTGAAATTTAAATGATAGTAATTCCACTTCTTGTTATATTACTAAAAGAAATGAAAACCTAGGTTCATTTTTTAAAAGTACTCAAATGTTTATAAGAGAAGCACACAAATGACCAAAAAATGGACACAATTCAAATGGATATCAACTAATAACTGAAAAACAAAATTTGGCATATCCATACAATGGAATATTATTTAACCATCAATAGGAATTCAGTACTGATATATGTGACAACATGAGTCTTGTAAACATTATACTAAGGAAAAGAAGACCACATAAGAGACCACATATTGTACAATTTCATTTATAAAAATGCCCACAATGGGCAAATCTAGAGGGCACTTAGATCTGGGGTAGGTGTGGTGGGAGGGATTTTGGGGGGGCATGGGACATAATGCTAATGAGAAATAGAGGTTTATTCGGGGGCAATAAAAATGTAAAATTAGGTTGTAGCATTGTTTGCATGTAATTCTATGAATATACTAAAACCCATTTGATTGTAAACTTTAAATGGCTAATTTTTGTTGTATGTGAATTATCCTATCTAATAAAAGAGAAACATGCAAATTGGTGTCACTCCGCTACCCTTCCCATTGGCTAATCAGGGCGATATGCAAATTAACTGCCAGCCAAGATGGCGGTTAACCGCCAACAAAGATGGCGGCTAATTTGCATACTGCAGGCAGGATGGGACAGCGCCATTCTGCCTGCCCCGCCGCCATCCGGGCCTGCTATCTGTGACCCGGATGGCGGATGATCCCTGTGCAACCCGACCCAGGGCTGGCGGGCGTGACCCTGGCAGTCGGCCAGCTGTCACGCCCCCAACCAGCCCTCCCACCGGGAGATCCAGGCTGGCAGGGCAACTGCTGCCAGTCAGCCATCAGTCACACCCCCAACCGGCCCTCCTGAAGGGAGATCCGGACTGGTGGTTCGACTGCTGGCAACTGCCAGCAGTCGCCCCGGCAGCCCCATTTCCCGCGGGAGATCCGGGCCCTGCTGGGGCGACTGCTGCCTGTCAGTCATCAGTCACGCTTCCCAAC
>NW_005871073.1:8919010-8996473 GCF_000147115.1 Myotis lucifugus
CTGCACCGAGCCTCTGCTGCCAGACTGTGGCCATCAGTAGGACATCCACTGAAGGCTCCCGGACTGAGGGACAGGCTTGGCTGAGGGAACCCCATCCCCCAGTGCATAAATTTCGTGCACCGGGCCTCTAGTCAGTATATATAAAAGCCTAAGCAACCGGTCGACTGGTAGCTATGATGCGCACTGACCACCAGGGGGCAGACACTCAATGCAGGAGCTGCCGAGCTGCGGTGACTTGGCAGCTGCAGTTCTCAGGTGATGCCCTGGGAACCAGAGAGGAGGGAGCCAGATTCCGGGGTGCGTCACCCAAGAACTGCCCCCTGGACCCCTCAGGGGATGTCGGAGAGCCAGTTTTTGCCCAATCCCTGCAGGCCAGGCTGAGGGACCCCACCAGTGCATGAATTCTTGCACTGAGCCTCTAGTAACTTAATAAAACTGTTTAAAAAATTCATAAACACTATCTCACCTCTGACCAAAGCATAGCTTGCTTTCTATTTTAGCCACTTTTTCTATCCCTCTCAAATAAACTTTTCATATTGTTTCTTTAGAAGCACATGCTTATTTACATATTTGACACCTTTTAAAAATGAAGTAATAGAGACATTTCCACATGCAGTACTAGATGCCAATTTTCACAGAGCTCTAGCTCTGCCTTTCCTTATATCCCATGTTCTGTGATACTCATGCTTCACTTGCTCTTAAAACTGATCTGTGAAAAGGAGAGGATAGGTATGACTCATCATTTCTTAGGCTTTGCACATGGAGGCCAACTGTCCTGAGTAAACGGCCACCAGGTTGGCAGGTCCAGAGCTGCTCCTGAATTAATGGTCACTCCCCCTCCTCCAGCAGCAGGTTTGAGGTTTAGCACCTTTTGTCTCATGAAACTGAGAAAATAGACAGTCTACAACCTGTCACATGCCCTGTGCCCTGGGCATTCCTTCTCCCCTGGGAGCCTTTCATATGGCCTCCTCCCTCAAACCCACAGAGATCACTACCTTTACTCAGACCTTCATTTGTCCCATTTACCCCTTTCTCCAGAGTGGTTCAATGGTTTCTGGCTTTTCACTCCTCTTGTCCACCCTCCTAACTGACTCAGGAGTGGTGGTTGTGAAGTGGATATCTTGACCATCTGATACCCTCTGCCCCCCCCCGCCCCTGCCAAATATCATTGGCTTCCTTTTGCTCCTGAGAAAATCAAATCTTAGTGTAATTTGTAAAAGTCCTTTATGATCTGACAATCACGTGAAATCTTGCTAGCCCTCCTCTTTGATGTGGTAACCTACTTGCTGCTCTCTCTCTCTCATGCCTTTCAATATGTGCTCCCTAGTTCTTGTGAGTGGCAGAGGGGCAGAAATAAAACATGACAATCCACAAAGATATCCGGGTGGGGATGGGGAGTTGGTGTTCAAGGGGTATAAAGGTTCAGTCATGCAAGATGAAAAGTCCAAGTGATCTGCTGTTTATATTGACAGGACTGAATTGCACACTTTAAAATGTATTAAGAAGGTAGATCTCATGCATGTTTTACCACAATAAAAAATAGATATACACATATCAATATTTATATAGGTGCGGATATATCTTCACTGACCTCTCTTTACCTCATAAGCCCCTGCTCATCCTCTGGAAATTCCTTTAGCACTACCTCTGCCGGGAGGACTTTCCTAACCACATCTTATCTGAACATCCCCTTCTGTGTTTCTAGAAGCGATGTGTGCACACACAACGCAGCATTATAATTTCTACTTTTTTTCCCAAACTCAGTTTATAGCAAAGTATTACTAGCCCACACAATGCCTTTTTTAACTGTCATTCATTAATTCATTCATTCATCCATTCATTCATTTCCTTGTCACCATGCTTTCCAGCCACTTTCTCTCCCCATAGATATCTGTTGTAATATGCTCTCTGGATCCATAAAAGTGTATGTATTCTTGATTTTAGAAAAGTCTTTATGAAAATAGTGTATGGTCATGTCTGTGTGTCTTTTTCATACCTGTCTGTCTCTGCCACTGAATCATAACTTACTTGATGGCTGGAAAGCAACCACTGTCAAATCTAACACCTTGCAAAGCGTCTGATATACAGTAAGCACTCAATATGTGTTTATTCAACCCATGTATTGAATAAATAAATTGGTGATGTAAAAGGCCTACATTTAAATTGAATTTCTAGTGACCCTTGGTGGACTTTTCAAGTTTCATATCTCTTGTCAATAGCCTAATGATAACTCACAAGAAGAGTTAAAATTGTAAAATATGAAGCCATTTGGATCTCAGCCTCTTTTGCTGCCCATTTCTCCATTCTTCACGGTGTGACTTCAGCACTCTCTCCCTACTGATGCTAGTTGGCATTATAAACCATCTTGTGAACAGTGGCTTAAATGTTGGGAAGATTTCTACTTATTTCTCACAATGTTTGATGATTAATAGCTGAAGTAATCAGCCCCAGAAAGAACTCGAGGTTCCCAACCAACCCGAGGCCAGTTTCCTCATTCTCATGACCCGCTAGAGGACTACAAAGGTTTTCCCCTGACTTTGAGCCATCACTTCGTTTTACAGTCCGCTTGCCTGTGGTTTAGAAACCGAGCATGTCAGCACTCCTTTTTACTGCCTCAGTGTAGCAGCAAATGTGTTTTGTTCTCTCCTTTCAAAAATAAGATTGTATTTTAAAATCACTCTCTCCCCTAGGGAACCACTCACTCCTAAGTCTCTGACAGGCCACGAGCACCTCAAAATTAAGAAAGATGTTCAGAAATGTGAGTTTGTAGAGAAAAGACTGGAAAACCACCCAGACATGTAACGACTCCGTTACGCGCCTGGCTTCTGTCAGGAGAAATGTGTGTGAATTTTCACGCTCATAATAGACATGTGCAGCTAACTGACTTTTATCATCTTGCCTCTGTCATATTGATCTATCAGTGAATCTATAATAGAAGATGGGAGCCTGGAACAGTAAAAAGTAATAACCATTGAGATGGATAGCCCAAGCAAAAGTGTAGTTTCATGGGGACACTTAGTGCAAAGAACTGTAGATTCATGTCAAGGGGGCATAAGTATCCCCTTCAAAGCCAACTGTTAAAAACACCTTGTGCACAGATGACCTGCCTTCAGAATATGATATGTTTCCGTATTGATTTTCAGAGTTTCAAAACAACAGGAAATGGCCAAGTGAAAGTTTCTTTGCAGAGCACTAAAAGTAATTCACCTTCCTTCTTTGATTTCAGCCTCAGATTTTGTTTTATGGTTCAAAGTACAAGTGCTTATTTTTAAAAATTCATTTCTAACTCATGGTAGAAAGCAGCACTGGAGACCGAGGCAGTATGGAGCAGGAAATGAGCCATGAAATGAAACAAAACAAACCCCCCAAATTGCATTAATGGAGTTCGTGGTAAGTGAAGCTTACCTTTTAAGTACAGGCCCATTGATGGGAGGGCAGGGTTTTCCCATAATCAGAGTATTCTGAAGGAGAGATTGAAGAGCCTCTAAAATGATCAATACTGTGGCTTTGGAGTCATCTGGTGTTGGCTTCCATATTTTGTATAACTCTTTGCATGAAAACATTAGCATATTAAAAATAGAAAGCTGGCTTTCTAGGACAAAGGAAAACCAGTACACTTTTCAGTACAAATTGGTACCATTTGCATGTTATTAATGTACTGCAAAAGCTAAACATAGTTAAATACTAAAACTTTAAAATTTCTAACTGGACCTCTTTTTTTTCAGAAATCATGCACTTTATATTCACACTAGAGGCCCAGTGCACAAGATTCCTCAGCCAGGTCTGTTCCCTCTCGCAGTCCGGGACCCCTTGGGAGTTGTCCACCTGCTGGCTTAGGCAGGATCAGGCCTCAGCTGGCAGTCAGACATTGCTCTCACAGTCCGGGGCTCTGGCAGTCCTGGACCCCTCGTTCCTTACCATCCACCTGCAGCGGAGGCGGGAGAGGCTCCCACCACCGCTTCTGCTCTTGCCAGCCATGAGCCCTGCTCAGGGCTTCTGGCTGAGCAGTGCTCCCCCTGTGGGAGCACACTAACCACCAGGGGGAAGCTCCTGCGTTTAGTGTCTGCCCCCTGGTGGTCAGTACGCATCATAGCGACCAGTCTTTCCTCTGTCCAGTCGATTTGCATATTGGCCTTTTATTATATAGGATTTGTTTGTTCTATGCAGTATAATGTGATGCAGGGAAACAAATTTCAGCTTATTCAATGCCAAAATTTGATAGTTTCCCGACTGTTTTCTTTATTTTTGGCCATAGGAAGTTGTGTTGGTCAGAATTCTAGCAATAAATAGATGGCACATGCAAAAGATGTGATTTAAGAGAGGTTTAATGAAGACATGAAGGGTGGGCAGGGTTTAGAGGAACCAATAAAAGAGGGTGAAGCAGGCATTCCTGAGCCTCCTATCATCATCAGGATTGAAATGACAAGAAAGGGGAATGTTAGGAAGTAGGGTGAGACCTGTATGGAAGGTTGTCCTGAATGAATAAACTGTGGCCATTAAGAGAGGAACCCAGACACTGCGGATCCATGAACCAATGGGAGTGAGAATCAAGTGAACAAGTACTCTATTTTTCCTTTGTTCCTGTCCTCTGGTTCCCTACTGGGGTCTACCACTGGCTGAGCCTCACTGAAAGCCAGAGGAAAAGAGACTTATTTCACAGTCCCTTCACATCAGCCTCCTGGGACATAGGAAAAGGAGACAAACCTGGAGAATGACCTGGAGGGGAATATAGAGTCATATTTTATTTTAGATATATGTTCTAGGCCATAGAATTGTCAATATAATTGGCAGTTCTTCAGCTGCATTAGACATGGAAAGTGCAGCTCCTATACCATTCCTTACAACCAAGTTAAGAGGGCTCTGTGGCTTCCGGAGTTATGAGTGCAAAATAATATCTATAAGCATGGGAGAAACCGTTAAGATCTTGAGGAATAAAAGTTAAACAAAATTAAACAAAGGAGTACAAAAGAGGAGTCCATTCACCTCTACCTTCTACTTCTTAGCAAATACAACATTATGGCAAGTAAAAATACTGTGATAACGTTCCCAGGAGCCATGGGAATGACTAACCTCTTTCTTACCTCCTCCAGTACCCCCATTAAAAATACTTTTAGCCCTAACCGATTTGGCTCAGTGGATAGAGCATCAACCTGTGGACTGAAAGGTCCCAGGTTTGATTCCTGTCAAGGGCATGTACCTTGGCTGCAGGCACATCCCCAGTAGGAGGTGTGTAGGAGGCACCTGATTGAGGTTTCTAACTCTCTATCCCTCCCCCTCTCCCTTCCTCACTGTAAAAAATCAATAAAATATATTTTTTAAAAATACTTTTAATTCAGACTATGGAAATATTCCCCTAGTTTACAAGACAAGCAACAGGAAACAGAATTTTGCTTTAAAAACATTTAATCATAAACCATATTTTATAAAAATGTATTGTAACCATTAAAAGAGAAATATCAGTGTCATATGTTTGCCAGAACAAGGTTAAAATGTATATGAACTCTAGGCTATTTTTTCTACATCACACTCTTATAAGGAGACCATTTATTATAAATATTTGAATCTGCTAGCGATTAGTTATGGGCTAGGTTATTTTTGTTTTGTGTATTTTTTTTCATTCTTAAATGTTTTCATTTTGCCTTCTGCAATCAAATGGCTGGGGTTGGAAGATTAGAAAAACAGTATCTCACTTCAAATACACAATGTTATCTATTTTCATTAAGAGAGTGACATTCTGGGCCAGAAAATTTACATTTTACACAGAATCCAGGTCTTATGTTTACACATATTGGTTGTGTTTTGAAAGAAAAAAATGTAATAGCTATTTCCCTATGTAGATAAATTATCTATTTATCCATTATCCGCCTATATAGGAATCTAAATTTATAAAAATTGAAGTGCAAAAATAGCCTATTTGCAGAATCCTCTCTACAAATTGCCATTCTCTGGAGAAATATTTATAGTTTTTAAGTCCATTAGGATGGTTGGTTCTCACTTCAGATCAAATGATAAGTATATGCTGCTCAAGTTTGCTTTGCTTTCATTCTTTGCTTGTACTCTATCTCATCAAAGACAACTTTTTAAAGCTTGGATATTTTACAAACAGCTTTTAATGGCTTGAATTGTTCTCTTTTTTTGTAAAGATAATAATAAGTAAAAATATAGCTAAAGGCTTCTCTCAAAGTATGTTGACATTTTGGTTCCATTAGAGCAGTATAATAATGTGTACCCACATGTGAGCTGTAAAAAAAAGCCCATCTCTAGAGTAGTAAATGTGAAGGACTCATTTCAATATATGACTACACACACACAAACACACAAACAGACACACACAAACACACACATATGTGCTGAGCTTGGAAGGGATTGTGATGAAAAAAGATTTGAAATCAGAAAATCTACATTCAGATCCTGAATCAGCCCCTTAAACCTCTCCTACCCCTTACTCCACCCACTATCTCTCTAGCCACGCCCCCAAATCCGGTGATCTCATCCATAATGTATGTTTATAATTCCCTGAATTCCCTTTATGATCATCTATCATTACTCATTTGCTCCCTAAATATTGTTGCCCTAACCTCACCTGTCATTTGATTTAATTAACATGGCCTTTCTTTCAAGACTCAGCTTAATTTCCACTAGTTCCAGGATCTCTTCCTGAACTCCTGTCATCGCCCTACATACCACAGTCCTTGTTCCATTGCCTTGTGATTTTCTGCTGCCCTGCCTGTCTTCTCCATTGGATCAAAACCCCTTGGAGAACAAGGGCATCACCTTATTTACCTTCGTATGTTCAACATCTTAATAACATGCAGCACATTGTAGAATTTCAATGAGCGTTCGGTGAATGACTGAATCCTGAGCTCACTCAGTTTAACTCTTTGGTTACTACCACTCCATAAATAAGTGAGGTAAAGTAAAACTCCAGTATTTCCCATAACATGGCAAAGTAAGAATTAGAAAAGGTGCAGCAGAAATTGAATGATAGGCTATCTGACTCCAAAGACCATGATTTTCCTCTTATGCCATTTTCCCCCTTCAGGAAATTTTCCAGGCCTCTGTTTCTCAAAGAAATGAGGTAAAGCAAACTATATACTCCACAGGGTTCATAAAAGAAAGGAGGGAAAATATGTCAGAACATAATATGGAACATAGTAACAGAAAAGTCTAGCACCTTTACTTTTAGGGAGCAATCTATAACACAGAGAATACGCAAATTCTAAGGGTTACCTCGCCAAGTCTCCTTCTCCCACTCCATGTTGAATATTTTCTTCAGAACCAGCCAAGCTCTACCTAGTCGTGTTAAATTAGTCTCTCTTAGCATGTGAAACAAGCTCAGTTGCACTCCTTGAGTTTCTAAATCCCAACATGGACAAGAAAATGGACAGTAGCAGTAGCATAATAAAGAGTATGAGGCTCAGGAAGGCTGCCCATTCTATTAGTCTGCAAAATACCATCAGCCTACAATTTAAAGACAGAAAGACACCGGGAGAGGAAAGTTCGATTACCCTCTAATTAGCCCTCATTAGTAGATTCAAAGCTGTTTGTATGTAACAATAGATACCTATTTGGGGGGTTTAGCTGTTGAAATGAATAGTCCAAGTGTATAGTAGCTACTTAGAAGAAAAACCAATTTGAGTACAAGTATGTACAAGTTCAGTGATGTTTTATGAGAAAAATAATGAGTTTACATAAGTTATTTTTGTTTGTTTGTCTGGGTTTTTTTTTACCAATTGAATAAGAAAAAAATTCAACAAACACATATTACTCATAACTGTCAATAGGTAATAAAATCCAAAGCAATCTAGAGAAATTAGCACAGCCAGCAGATTTTTACAAAAGCAATTTAGGAATCAATTTGTATTTTTTCAAAGCTCTGATGAAAGAAAGTACTTTTAAAACCCAAAATGCATTATTTCATATGAATAATGTCACACATAGTGACAATTTAATTTCTAAAAGCTCTGACTGGAGTCTGAACACAATTTTCAAACAAGGATACTTTGGGAGTTTGCCATCATCCCAGAGAACATCCTCTTCTCTTCTTCTTCCCCAAGCCTTGGGTCTGTAACTTAGAGAAACAAAATGGAATTTCTAAGGGCAGAGTGCTTGGATTAATACAAGATCATCGGGTGGGTCTCTGAAATGAGAAGGAATCAAATGAAGTTGAGGGGTTAGCAATGAGGGTCGGGAGCTGTGTGCTTCCATTTTCACTCTGTAGCTATCAGTAGTTTTCACCTGATTCTCAGTCATTTTCGATCTCTTATAACCAAATTCCCAGCCAACTCAGACAGAATAGGTTGGCCTTGAATATCACTTTCTTACTAAATTCTTTCTTTGTGAACCGACATTTTGTGGTTGAACAGATGAATCCCAGATGTGAAAAGAATAGTTCGCATTCACAGAGAATGAAGTCCTGGCTCATTAAAAGAAAGATACAGTTCCTTCCTGACTCAGAATGCCAAGATAGTGTTTTCTAGAATTGAGAGGGAATTTAGAACTTTAAGAAAAGCCATAGGAAACTTCCTGGGTCATCTGAAAAGTCATAACAAGAGAATACAATTTAATATCCTTCCCAGTTTTAAACCCTCCTCTTAGTCATCTCCCGCATCATCTGTTTCGAGATTTAGTTAGACCTCCTGTTGGCCTCACAAAGGCTGGCACAGAAAAAGCAGTATTGGAAACTCGACATCTTCTAGGAGTGTTGGACTAAGAGAGATTAAGGATTAGGCGGAACACAAAATGGGTGCACACTTAACCTTCTCAGGACTTGGTTACGGTCCTCAGGGGGAGGAGATTAACCCAGAAGTTACTTGAGGAACAAAAGTGCCACCATATGCTGCAGCCATCATCAATTTTGTAATGGCTGAGAATGGTCTGGGCTTGTTTCTCCAATTATAAACAACTCCTTCCCAGCGCAGGAAATCTCAAGAGCTTGCTAGCTGCTCTATTGCCACTTACAGCTGGTCTTGCTCAGAGCATCCCTGACCTGCTGACTTCTCACTTACTGGCTAAAAGAACACCCTCAATGGAGTGTCTTAAGAGAAAAACTTAACAGAAACCAACATTTTATCATTTCTTGATAAAATCCAATGATTTAAAAATGAGAAAACAGTTGGCTAAGAAGGCCTAATCAACTGGGGGTCGAACGACCCTTTCACGGGGGTCGCCTAAGACCATCCTGCATATCAGATATTTACATTACGATTCATAACAGTAGCAACATTACAGTTATGAAGTAGCAACAAAAATAATTTTATGGTTGGGTCACAACATGAGGAACTGTATTTAAAGGGCCAGAAGGTTGAGAACCACTGAAAGGAATCATCACAAAAACATGTTTTTAACTGACCAACAAGCTTCACTTTGATCCCCCAATTTTCTGGAATGCAGATTTTTTCATAAAATAGCCACACCGCCCAATGAGGGTAAACAGTAAACTTTCCAACATCACAGCATGCTCTGAGATGAAGATGTGTGAGAGAAGGAAGTTACATGCCAGGCTTTTACCCGGACTGGATGTAACACAGATTCCCAAATAAAGGTCTGGTGAATGACTAATTCTTTTCTCTGTGATTAAAAGCAGTTACCTTAAAATATTTTATAACATTCATAACTGTTTTTCTCTATATGCTCAAGTCCCATTGCCTCATTTATATTTTATTTATATATTTAGAGGACTTCCATTGGGAGAGGGTTACCAGATAGGTATGAGCTATGACCAAAGTCATAACATCCAAATAGATGTTAATTCTACTGACAGTATGAAAACATCAGGACATTCATAACTCTAATTATTGAATAAGAATAATGTCCAACAACAAAGAGGAAGGGCTGAATGAGGTTAGAGATTTGATAAAAAGCGAACAAACCCACAGATGTGTCTATTACTGCATCGGTTTTTAATGTTTCGGGTGAATACATTTCGGTTTCTGAATTAAGCAGATAACGACTTGTTTTAATATTTCATTCCATTCATGTAGGCCTAGTCACCAGTTATTTTTCCTACTGTAGAATCTACTGGATTGCTATGAAAGAAAAATCTGATGCTTGAAACAATAATAACAGAAACCAACATTTTATGCTTTGTTCTGTTACAGGCCTCATCAAGCCCCAGGAACAGGTGCTTTAAATTAGGCTGCCGGAGGCCAGCAGGACCTGGCCTTATTGTACTTTGGTAAATAACAGTCACTGTTGTCATCGGAGTTTTCCACGCTTCCAGAAAATGTCACTAGCCACATGTCAGCAGGGTTCTTTGTCTAATTTCTACAGCGAAGGTGGCAAGAAGGTTATTAGAAGTAATAGCAAATTTAAAGTTTTATTAGCAGTAAACTGCAAAAGCTAATGGTGATGCCAACACTAGATAAAATCATTGTCACAGTTAATTCTGAACTCTTTATTTCAAGCTTAATAATAGGAAACTCAATGGAAAGGATATTACACGCCCCATATCACTCATGAGTGCCGCAGGCCTGAGTAACTTGTTATTTTGCTCATGAGTGAAATAAAATGCAGATTATACTGGCTGCTATCAGGGGCATTGTTTTAATTGAGGGTGTATGCATGGTGATGAGGGGGGCTCTGAGTGGGTTTTCATTTTTTATAAATGTTATAAGATTGCTCTGCTCATTTGTAACTGCGACTTGGCACACCACCTTTCTATTATTATTATTATTATTAGTTGTGTTTTTAAAATTATCTCGTTTCAGCTCCAGAAAAATGAAAGCATGATAGACAGAAGGGGAAGATAGCATTTGGGGGTTCGCATCAGCATTTCTACAAAAGTGCTTCTCCAGCATTCTAGCGCCTTTGTCTCCAGCCCCTCCATCTACAGAGGCAAACAATGGAATATTTGTGTTGCTCTGCTTGTCTCATTCCAACCCTGTATGCCAGCACAGAAAAAGCCCTTCCACTCTGGCATACACGCCCAGGCCAGGAATAAATAATGCAAGATGCACTGCTCTATGTTGTACATTTACAAGGAAAATAGGTGTTTCCAAGAATCAACATCGCATAGGATTTTGTGTTTTGTTTGTTTTAATATGTTGCTCTTTTCTTTCAAACAAGTGGAAGCAATTTCTGATCCTGGGCCACAAATCATCCAAATGTGCAGCCTTGTGAGCCACGTGCATTCCTGCTTTAAGGGGCGCTTCACACTGACTTGGTGGACACTGTCAGTGACTATGCAGGTCTAACTTCAGGCTGCAGTGTGTGCGGACAGCTCTACTTTTAAGCAGGTCCTATTCCCTTTTATGGGAGTTGAACTTCGAAGACGTCCACAGCCACAATCTTTGTGCTTCGCTAAGTTTCAATACTCTTTTGGAAATGTTTGTGTGAGGATACACGGTCTGGACAGAGCTGCCCATCCTTCGATTTCTGAGCAACTATCACTCCATGGCAATTTTGACTTTATCCTGGAATGGAGAATTAAAATGATTACGACTGTAGCCAGCCTTCCTCACAAACTGAAGGACGAAGATTAGGACAGGGAAAAGCAGTCAAATCTCTGCCTTAAGTCTGTAAAACATACAAAAGCTGAATTCAAGACGCGAGCAGTTGTGAATGACTTACTTGTTAGCAGGTGAAATTAGCCCCCAAATTGCAATCGTGATTGGCTCAGTAAAGCTGTTAAACTAGTGGGGAGATGAGTTTCATTTTCAATAATTTCCTCACGGCTGTTTCTCTGCATCATATTTCAGTTTGCAAGCTCTGTCCTTTAAATGGCATTTCCTTTTTGCCAAAGCACCAAGCTGTGAATTTATTGAGAAATGTTTGTACTCACAATAAGATGATGCCATTATGAATAAGTCCTATTAGTATCAGGAAAAATGAAACACTATATTCCTAAATTGTAAACAAACAGTCTAAAATCCCAGAGATTGTTAATACCAGAAATGCAAAGTGCAGGTCCAAGAGGATTTATAAATATGCACAACTTCAGGAGATCCACATGGACGATCATGCACACTGTGCTCATCGCCATTTATTTCCTATTCACACACACCCTTCTTATGTTTGGCAATGAATATGGCATTGTGACACTGAAAATCCTTTTATTATTAAAAAAGAAAAGATGTCAGTCAGTTAAATATGATATTTGGACATCATCTCCTTTTTTGCAGCCACAAATTTAAGAGAAACATCCGTTCCCCTCAAAGATACTTTTAATGAATTGTCACACCTAATTTTGCATGGATGCCATGATGTCTGGCTTGCTTCAATTTGGAGTCCCTTGGGACCTATAGAGATTTCTAAGGGTTGTGAGAAATTGTCTCATACTGTGGATTATAGATTTGAGTTCTGTGATAGTCAGCTATCTGATTATCATAGACCAGATTCGGCTCTGGAAGTTCTTTCACTACTTGGTTATTTTTGATGATTTATTAACACATTGAATTCTGCTGATAATCACATGTTAACATAAATAGCAAACATTAAATGTAATTGATATTTTTAAAATAAAATTTGTGACTTTTTTCACGATTGTTTAAACATTATGCTTTAAGTTCTTTAAAAACTTTATCTAAGTAGAAGTCTTATTCTTGAAGACACTTTTGGAATATTAACTGTACACAATTTGCTTCAGAGCCAAGTCCACATGGAGCCCTCACTGTGCCACAGGCTCAGTTAGCTATTGAGTGTGTAATATGCATACTTCCTTAGTGTGTGCATAGTCATAATTTTTCTATAAGACCATCATTTCACTATAGAGAAACAGCAGTGACCAACACTGACCTGTCCCCGGGGAGTTGACATTGCAGCAGGGCCATACAATACAACACGTCAACACGTAGTATGTTGGTTGATGATAAGTGTTATGAAGCAAAGCAAAGTAGAAAAGAGGGACTGGTCGGTGAGCATGTGAGAAAGCTGAAGGAGTAAGAAAGCAAGCTATGCAGCTGGTTGTTGGGAGAGAATGTTCTAGGCAGAGAGAAAAGCCAATGCAAAAAGTCCAGACAGGAGCCACCTTGGAGTGTTTGAAGAACAGTGGAGAGGTCAATGTGGCTGAGGCAGAATCAGAAAGGAAGGGAGAGCTGCAGTTGATGAGGTCAGATATATGGTGATAGTAGGGGTGATAATAGCATGTATGTGTGGAGGGTAAAAGAGGCGGGGGTCCATTGAATGGCTTTTACCCTGATTTATATGGGGAGCTGCCAAATGATTTTAAGTAGGAAAGTGACATGATCTCCATAATGACTCAGAAAGGTTCACCCAAGCTACTTGAGAGTAGACTATTGGGAGTAAGAATGGGAGTTAAGACACTAGTTAAAAAGCTTTAGAAATAATCCAGGTAAGAGATAATGCAGGGTGTATCATTCCTAGAAGTAGAATGAAGAAGTCTGATTCTGAGTAGATTTAGAAGTTTGAGCATTTGTTGATAAACTGGATTTAAAATAATGTGAGATGCCGAAACCAGTTTGGCTCAGTGGATAGAGCATCAGCCTGCGGACTGAAAGGTCCCAGGTTCAATTCCGGTCAAGGGCATGTACCTGGGTTGCAGGCACATCCGCAGTAGGAGATGTGCAGGAGGCAGCTGATCAATGTTTCTCTCTCATCGATGTTTCTAACTCTCTATCTCTCTCCCTTCCTCTCTGTAAAAAAATCAATAAAATATATTAAAAAAAAAATAAAGGGCCAGAAGGTTGAGAACCACTGGACTGAATTTTAAAAAATAAATAAATAAATAAAAATAAAATAAAATAATGTGAGAGAACGTCAAAGATGATTCCAAGTTTTTAACCAGAGCAAATGAAAGGAGAGAGTTGCCATTTACTAAATGGAGAAAAAAATGGGAGAAGTAGGTTTTGATGGGGGCAGATGGGGCAGGAGTTTGGACATTAGGCACCTAAGAGTAGGGGTTGAGCAAGCAATTGTATATAGGAGTCTGTGGTCAGGCAGGTACTCACTAGAGATACCTTAAGCCTTGCAACTCTGAGGTCATGAATGCAGACAGAGAAGTCCAAAGACTGAGTTCTTGGGCACTAACCAATTAGAGTTTAAGGAGATAAGGAGAATCCAACAAATGGGACTGAGAAGTTGTCAGTTAGGAAGAAAATAATTCAGGAGAGTGAAGTGTCTACAAGAAGAAGAAAAAGAAAGGTGATGATTAAAGACATGCATTTATTTCTTTTTAAAAAATCATTCACTTATTCCCCTAAATGTGGCATTTTAACATATCAGTGAATATAGTTAAATGTATGTAAACAAAAAATATACTTTGGAAAATAAAACATCTGAGTTGTATAATCACTAATTAAAACATTCAAAAACTTATAGTGAAATCTCTTTAGAATAGTGTCATGAGCATTCAAAAGTTTGTCCCAATTTTGTTAAGATTCCAAAACTCTATTTTCAAATTCCTTTTATCTTTATTATTCCTGGCAAGTATTTGATTTTTCTTTGTTTTTGGTTTAGATTCCCTCATGCTGAAGGTCTCGTCTTTGGAATTCCTACTCCTGATATGGTTTATGGGAGCCTGGGCTTTGCAATATTTAGGCCACAAGAAACACTTTGTAATTTGGGCTTTATTACTGCCTATAATTTTATGCATCTATTTTGGAGTTGTATCAGTACCATTGTAACTCAAAATACCACCAAATTGGAGCCAATTTTATCTAAGAGAGCATTTATATTTAATCTGGTTTTGGTTTTACTGAGGACATTGATGTGAGTAGGAAGATAAAGTAGGAGGAAATAATTTGGCAACTTTCCTATTAGTTTAATTCCAGATTAAAATCAACTGCATAATTTAGAACCCAAGTTGAGCCTCTGAGCAGCCTTTCTTTAAGGTGCTTCTCCCACTACAGAAGTCCTCTGTTGAGCTTCCTCTCCAGGTCCGTAAGGGCATGTCTTCCACCAGCTTGAGTCACTACCTTATTCCAATGGTTGGTAGCAGACCTGAAATGGCAAGATAAGTGGACAAATGAGGAACATAGTACAACCGAGACTTGCAGAATCACTATGCCCAGTCAGTCCTTCTGTTATTAGATCCTCTGACCTTTGTGTTTCTCCTTTCCTCAACTACTTTTAATAGCCTCGCCCAAGACTCTAAGCTCCATGAAAGCTCAAGTCTTATATGCTATTATATCATCAGTGCCTGATACCACACCAGGCACACTCAAATACTTGGTAAAGGAAAGAAAGAGAAGCCCAAGCTACCTCCATGAAAAGCATCAGGTAAAATTTTGTGGAGAAGAGTGATAAGGTATAAATACTTCCCAAGTCACAATCATAACAATTTTTACAACCCTACAATTTATTTCCTGGCAAATAAATTAGTGAATGGATCTCCTATAGTCTATAAGCAGTAGATTTCACAGTACTCGGCAGAAGTGACATCATTAGATGGAAAGTGAACAGATATTTGAGTAGGCAAAGTGTGGAACAGGAAGTAGCTTCAGGAGAGATTATAAAGTCAGTTGCTCTAGAAAATGTCAAATCATTTACACATGTTCTGATAAGAGTCAACTTACTCACCTTTACCTTTTATCAATAATGGTGACTCACATCTTATTCATCGCCAGAGTGAAAAGAATAATATGAAACAAGATTCAACAAAGTAAGAACCTTCCTGATATTAATAATACATACTAGGGTCAAGGTCCCCTCAAGTTTTATAGGATCTTTTCAAGAAAGTGCATCCTAAAGGTTTTGGCCCTCTAAGTGTTCAGGATGTCAGTTTTCCTTGCAGTAAAAAATTTCAGGCTAACAGATGACAGAGCTCCTGAGGCTCAAGGGAGACACAATAAGAAAAAGAGGCAAATGGTGTAATGTGACCTATACGTAGGTATGAGAATCCCATTTCCTGAAGGCTCTCAGCTCTCAGTGCCTTTCCATTGCTGTCCATGTAGCCAAAGTCCATAATAGGCTGTATCTATGGGTTCTGTACTAGATAGAGGGGGAGCTGGAAGAGAATGAGAGAATTAAGAAGTGAAGTGTAGATCAATTAGATGGATAGGTGATAGATGATGATAAATGATAGATAGATGATAGATGATAGATAGATAGATAGGTAGATAGATAGATAGATAGATAGATGATAAATAGATAAGCAGGCTAATTTCTTCCAGACATTATATTATCTTGAATTCTTCCTAAGACCATGGGATGTCAGCATTATTATCCCCAGTTATAAATGAGAGCCCAGAGATTCTAAATATGCTGACATTATACACTAAAAGCCTCTATTCCATCTGGCCCAATTGCCTCTATAAAATTACTTCCTATTATGTGCTTCCTCATTCATTCTGCTCCAGCTACACTGGCCACCCTGCTGTTCCTCAAATGTGTCAGGCAAACTTCCACAGGGTCTTTGCACTTATAGTTCCACTGCCTTTAATGTTCTGCCATTGAAATCCACATGGCTATTCCTTTTTCTTATGTATCTCTTCAAGTGTCATCAATTCCTCTCTTCTTGATACTCCTATACCCCATTCCCTGCTACACTTTCCTTTAAAAGTCTTTTAAACATCATTTCCAATCACCTCTCTCCCCCAGAAAAAAAAAGAGCTCAAGACTGGAACTTGCATGTAGATAACTTATTTTGAGAAGTTAAGCAAGAATCAGAAGTGGGAAAATGAGAAGAGTAACATGGGAAAGAAAGGAAAGCTAATATATACCAGTGCATTATCAACTTGGTGACTAGTGTGGGTAATTAAAGCTTAATATCATTAGAAATCCTCTGGAAAGCCTTGAAAATATAGTTCAGAATTGTCTACCTGAGTGATATATAGGCTCTTATGTGAGTGTGATGAAGTAGTCCCATAAGTGGTCCACACAAAATAGCCCTGGGACAAAAGTTGGGACTAGGTGTTAGCTGGTTCACCTGCAATCAGCTAGTTGCTGCATCCATGGATGTATTAAAAAGTTTGAGAAAATGCAAGGGACATAGAGGTTTCTGAAAGAACCCACCTCTTGCATCACTCAGACCTTTCGGACACTTCAAGGTAGTGGCCGGGAGCAAGTTCTACAATAGACTCACTATAGAAAAGTTAGTGGGAAAAGCTAGATAGAGTCCCTGTGGTTGCAGCTGGTCTCTGGGCAATAACTGACTTGACCATCTTTTCCCTCCACTCATCCCCATTCAATGTTTCCCCCATTCTTACCACTCCAGTTGGTTTACATTCATTTGGCTGGTGAGATGATCCAGATTTTCGCCCAGTGAAGTGCCTGGGTTCTAAGTATGACCTCCCACAGCAACATTATGTAGCAGCAATCAGAGCTGCTCATGGTTATCAGGTTCAATTATCCCCACCAACATAGTGAATTTCTTCTCTGCCGTTGGGGCCACTTACATAAAAAGCCCAGGATGACCAAGCAGTAGTCATAGTTTCAGGGTTGTATGAAGTGCCTTTCTGCTCCTGTGGTAATCAGGTTTCTGAATAGCAGAGCCTGGATTGTCGACATGGGAAGCACAAACTCCACACCTGAGTCACTCTGAGTGCAGGATAACAAAGGGCCATTCTACTTCTTGGTTCCTGGACCCATGTATTCTGGCTTTTGGGGTCACAGTACCCTACATTGATCATTAATTTGGTTTATATACACATCCAGTAGGACTACATTCCAATCCTCTAGGGCAGCGGTTCTCAACCTGTGGGTCGAGACCCCTTTGGGGGTCGAACGACCCTTTCACAGGGGTCATCTAAGACCATCGGAAAACACATATATAATTACATATTGTTTTTGTGATGAATCACTATGCTTTAATTATGTTCAATTTGTAACAATGAAAATACATCCTGCATATCAGATATTTACATTAAAATTCATAACAGTAGCAAAATTACAGTTATGAAGTAGCAACGAAAATAATTTTATGGTTGGGAGTCACCACAACATGAGGAACTGTATTAAAGGATCGTGTCATTAGGAAGGTTGAGAACCACTGCTCTAGAGTGTTGTCCCTGAATTTAGGCATTAGCTAAGCTTTCAATATGCCTTTCCATCATTCTCTGAGGCAGCCAGACTATTGAAGGGTAAAATCTGTGCCTTTTCACCACTGTACTTCCAGAACATAAATTAGTAACTGGCTCATATCAGGCATGTAATATATATCTCTGAATAAATGAATGAATGAATGAATAAATGAATGAATCAATCTCTGGGAACATTCAAAATCACAAAACAAAGAGATTGAAATAATTACAAAACAAAGAGATTGAAATAATTATAAACTGGTGCTTCATGTGATGAAACTATGAGGAATGACTATACATATATATATATATATAAAATGTTAGAGGCCCGGTGCATGAGATTTGTGCACTGGTAGGGGGCATAGCCTGTGGGGATCAGCCACCTATGGGAGCGCCACTCATCTCGGTCAGCAAGTGGCTGTGGACCCGCCCTCTGAGAGGTTGCTCCCTGGTCCGGCATCTTCCATGGAGCCGGAGCACTCACCTCTCCAGGGGACCTGGTTGGGCCTGGCCCAGGGACAATAGCACTGAGAGGCGGCAGAGTAGGCCTCAGTCTCACAGCGGCCACGCACCCACCTTCCAACCTCTGGGGTCAGCTCTGCCAGCCTGGCAGCCATGCTGTGTGGCCTAGGAGGGTCCAAAGGAGGCAACAGGGAGTGAGGAGGAGGAGGAGCCTGGGGTGAGGAGGCTATGATCGCAGCCCAGGTTCCTGCCCATTGGCCCAGGGTTCACAGCCAGAGCATCCGCTCATCCTGGTCAGCTGAGCGGCATTCCCGCTGTGGTAGTGCACTGACACCAGGGGGTAGCTCCTGCATTGAGCACTGGCCGCCTAATGGTCAGTGTGCATCATAGAGACTGGTCGACCAGTCACTCTGGTTGTTTCACCATTTGGTTGCTGGGCTTTTATTATATAGGACATAATATATTATATATACATAAAATTAGTACAAATGCTGTTAAAAATCAAATTTGAAAAATTAAATGTCACACTTTTATAATATATGTACAATTAATTTATTGGTGTAAATGCCATATTTATTTAATTTATATACCGACAAATCATAAACACAACAACATAGAAGTACAGATTCACTTATTTTTCTTTTTCCTCAATACTAATAAATTTCATTTATGAAAACCTTATTAAGAAGCATTATGTTAAAGAATAAATTGCCAGAGCCTTACTCTACCAGATTAAATGTATGATAAAATATTTAAAATTACATTTATTGTATCAATTTTTTAAGTAAAGCTAGAGAAAGCTGTTAACATAATTTAATAGCCCTAAACCTTGCTCTGTGTACTTTTGTAGCATATTTATCCAATAATATACATGGGTGGGCAAAAGTAGGTTTACAATTGTAATACAAATAATTAATACAATAATTAATTTTAAAAATATAAGAATAAACTCTATTTCACATACTCACAACTATAAAACTACTTTTGCTCACCCCTGTATTTTGCCTACTACTGCTAAAACATCAGATAATAATACCTATACAACTAAAATGGAATCTTGTAAAATTAAAGGAGAAGCTGAAAATGTGTCATGTTTTATACTAATTTTAGTTTAGCACATGATTTGTTTTATTGGGTTTCCTGCCAGAGAGATTTCAAGTGCTTGAGAAAATAAAGTCATTATAATCTCATTTTTGAGGAAATCCCTTTATTATTAACTAGAGGCCTGGTACACGACATTCGTGTACTGGGGGGGCGGGGATCCCTCAGCCCAGCCTGCGCCCTCTCACAGTCCAGGACCCCTTGAGGGATGTCCGACTGCCAGTTTAGGCCTGCTCCCCACGTCCTTAGTGCTGCCACGGAAGCAGAAGAGGCTCCCGCCACTGCCACTGCACTCGCCAGCCATGAGCCCGGCTTCTAGATGAGCAGCGCTCCTCCTGTGGGATCGCATTGACCACCAGGGGGCAGCTCCTGCATTGAGCATCTACCCCCTGGTGGTCAGTGTGCATCATAGCAACTGGTTGTTCTGCTGTTCGGTCGATTTGCATATTAGGGTTTTATTATACAAGATCACTAGAGGCCTGGTGCACGAATTCATGCACAGGTGGGGTTCCTTGGCCTGGCCAGTGATCAAGGCCTATTGGGGAGCAGGCCAGCTAGGGGGAGGGGTCTCAGGAGATTGGCTGGACTGTCGGGGGAAAGGGCCGTGGGAGGTTGGCTGACCAGGGTGAGGGGCCATGGGTAGTTAGCCAGCTGTGAGAGGTTGGCTGTGGGAGCACACTGACCACCAGGGGTCAGCTCCTGCATTGAGCGTCTGCCCCTTGGTGGTCAATGCGCATCATAGTGACTGGTCATTCCAGTCATTCGGTCATAAGGTCGCTTAGGCTTTTATATATATATATAGATGGGTCAGCTATTGAGCTAAGTGTTGAAAAAAATCAGAGAAGAAGCATTTTTGTCTATTTATGAATTATAAATTGGTGATGAGAAACAATAGAACCTATTTACCTACCCTAGTGTCAAAGCTTAATTTTAGCTTAAGTGTGGACATATATTAGTCTCTGTGCTATTTCACCAGCATCCAAATTCTATGGGGTTGAAAAATTTTTTTATGATATCTTAGATCCTTGGAAGAGAAAGTTCTAAGTTTCATATACAAATATAAAAATAGCCTCTCCTAAAATACATCTATCACAAATATAAGAAATTCCAAACTTGTTTTCATTTTTTCTACTTTCTTTCAAATGAGCAGCATGGGGAGTCCAATTACATAATGTGAAGCCCTTCCTTCTCTCCTGCCAATTTGTCTCATTTGAAACCAGTTATCTAACTAGAGTGCTGTCTTCCCAGTTAATGAAGCTATCTGCACAATTTTCAAAATGTGACTTGAGTTTGACTATGATTCTATTAATATTATTTAAAGGATAATTTAAAAATAGTAATAACTAATTAAATAATCATTTAAGGCACTAACACTCCCTTTCTGAAACAGAAAAACAGTTACAAAACTTGGTGCTTTAGATTAACTCAGGGTCATACTAATCTCATGAAAATATTAAGATTAATTTTTCTTGGCTCTTGCACGACACTAGTGTTATTCTGTTCACCTATTCAAAAGATAGCCAAGTTTCTAATCCAGACTACTTCAAAGCACATAACCAATGAAGACAGAAAACTAGGAAGAATGGAGATATGCTGAGGTCCAGCACATACATTAAACTCAATTCTATTTCTTAGCCTAATCAAAGTAACTTTGTTCAGTAGAGTCCCAAAATGTGCTGTTGACTCAAATAACTAAATAAATTTTTGATGTTTTGAAGGATAACTCCCATTTTCTTATGGTCCCCTTCTGTTCCAAATGAGCATGCATTTCGAACTTCATCTAATTAAGAAATGTTTGTGCTTTCACAAGTTCTTATTCACTCCAAAAAAATAGTGACCTGGGAACATTCTGAGAGGATGCTACTATTAAGTTAATAACATCTTCGGTGATCAGCTATCTTCAACTCTCACAAGTTAGAAAGGATTCTTTTTTAAAATAATCTTTATTGTTGAGAGTAGTACAAATGTCCCTCGTTTTTCCCCCCATTGCCCTCCTCCACCCGGTTCCCACAGCGCCCCAGGCCTTAGCCATCCTATAGTCTGTGACCATAGGTAATGCATATATGCATATAAGATCTTTGTTTAATATTTCCCCCCACTACTCCCCTTTCCACTGAGAATTGTCAATCTGCTCCATTTCTATGCCTCTGATTCTATTTTATTCACCAGCTAGAAAGGCTTCTTTTGTTACTGTCATATGATACTTTATGCAAAAATTTATAAAATCAGCTCTGGTAAAATTGAATTCTGGAAACTTCTGGGTCCCTTTTTCTTTAAACATTATATGCTTGGAGTCTTATTTCTTTACATTTTCAAACGATAGAGAAGTGGCAAATTATTCTAAGTTTTACTGTAGCTCTTCTCTCTAAGGGCTTTTTGCAAAGAATTCACCTATTGTAGTAATACCTCAAATTAGTGATTGTATGTTTCCCTGCCTGGCCAATGATAAGACCCTTCCCCTCACTGGAGAACACAAGCTCTTGACTCTGCAAAGGTCTGAGTCAACAGCTTATTGGACTTTGAAGAACCTCGGCCTTTTTTGTAGCTGGGCCTTTTTCTCCTTTTGCGTATTTCAGGACCCGTGCTGTGTTTCATTCATCTCCATTCATCGACTTCATGTGACATTTGGGGCTGAAATCATAATGTGTCAGAGATAGCTGTAGCTTCCTACTGTGTTAGTTATTGTTTCCTTTGTCAGCATGTGAGTGAGCACAAACATTTTCCAATTGCTCTGATTTTCAGACGGGTTCAGATCTACTGAGCCATCACTGATGCACACGCCTATACCATTTAGACACACTTGATACAGATTTCAGAGGCATTTTCTAAGTTCAGTCCTATACAAATAAAGGTACTCTCATTTATTCTTTTTCTAGAAGAGGAATAGATTTCACATCCTCTCCTTGGTTTACTCCTGTTCAGTATAAAAGGAATAGAGGCAGTGCTTCTAAAATAAGCTTCTCATTCGTGTTCAAAACAGCGACTCACCTTCTTGCTAAAGGCAAAACATTACCATGATCAACAGAATCTGTCTCTTGGAATTCAGTTCTGCAGTCCTTTCTTGGGTAAAATTTCCATCAGAATAAAAATTAAGTCCTTAATGAGCACTTAAATGACATTACAATATTCAGCTTCGTAATTTCCACCAAGGCTTTGCCAAAGGCATTGAATGATTTATGATAAACTGCAAAACCTCCATCCCCTCGTCCCAGGGTGTCTTCAATTATTTCTTTGACGAACCCTGCTCTTGATTCCTACTGACCTGAAGTAAAAAGGGGTTTAGTGCCTTTATATGTTTCCTCAAACTTTGTCTTTTTAAACTCAGAATATCTGCAAGTGAAATATTATTGAGCAGATCTTTTAAAATCATGGTTAAAATCATCTTACTCCAGCAGAATTTACATGACTTGTAAACATAAATTCCCCATAATAACATTTTAGTTGTAAAAATTGTATTATTAGAAATTACTCAAATTCATTACAGTTCAGCCTGAAGAGTTAGCTAGCAAGTAAGTTCTGATAAAATCTCATATTGGATTCTATTTGATTCCCTTGTCATGTGGGATAAAAATGCATAGCATTGGTCATATGAGAATTGGATGTATGAGTATAGATAGATTGTAAAATTTAAAAGTTTGATTTGTCTCCTCATATGGAGAAATTGAGTCCTGGGAAACTTGAGGGACCTATTCAAAGTCACACATTTCATTAAGAACAGTGTGGTTGCCCTAACCGGTCTTGTTCAGTGGATAGAGCATAAGCCTGCGGACTGAAGGGTCCCGGGTTTGATTCCAGTCAAGGGCATGTACCTTGGTTGTGGGCACATCCTCAGTAGGGGATGTACAAGAGGCAGCTGATTGATGTTTCTCTTCAATGTTTCTAACTCTCTATCCCTCTCCCTTCCTCTCTGTAAAAAAAAAAAAATCAATAAAATATATTTTTTAAAAAAGAACAGTGTGGTCCTACTTTCTGTTGTGGATCCTGAGATCAGGGAAATATAGTATTAAACATTGTATACCTTACTTATGCTATGCCTTGTATAAGTCAAGGTATACCAGTGTACTACTTAACTAGGCTATGAGAAAGGCACTGAGCTTCAAATTCTTAATCATTATAAATGGGTATACCTATCTTTTAAGATGGTTAAGAGAATTAGACATTACATATGTAAACACTCAGACCTAAAATAGTCATTAAATGAAATGGTAAAAATAAAAGAAAGAAAGAGAGAGAGATCCAGAGACACAGAAGCAAGGCACAAATTGTGGACTCTCAGTGGGAAGGTGTAGGGGGGAACAGATCAATCAAAGAACTTGTATGCATATGTGCATAACCCATGGATGCAGACAATAGAGTGGTGAAGGCCTGGGGCAGGGGGCTAGGGGTGGGCTATAAGGGTCAAGGGGGAGAGGGGAAGGGCATATGTAATACTTTCAACAATAAAGATTTTTAAAAAATGGCAAAGATTATAATTATTAGTATTTTTAGTATTTTCATACAACTAACCTACATCACCTTTCTGGCCTTTTCTCTGTTATCTCTTCAAGCAGTTTTCAGGACATTTCTCTAAAGCACAAGTCATAGTATGATTCACTTTACTTTGAAACCCTCAATGACTTCCTATCATCAATCAAATTAAGTCAAAATTTCTCCCCTATCACATAAGGCCCTGCACATCAGGCCACAACTCATCTTTCACTTTGCCTCAATTATTGTTCAATTCAGGGTAGGAATTATGTGTTCATCTCTTGTATAGTACCTTTGTAAGAAAGTATTAGAGAAAAAATGCTAATTAATTACCTTAAAATACAACCCAAAACACCAAACCAGAACTGAAAAACATATAGCATTATCTGCATATCATCATGTGATTTTGTAAAAAGTTCAAAAGTAGAAAAATAATTACCAAGTGCATTTATTTGAATAAATGTATCTTCCAGCATATTTCAGAAGATGAGAGTTGTGCTGAGTTGAACAGATGAGTTTACTGGAGGAATTTGATTAATTATCAGTCCTTTGTGTTTTTATGGTCACAAACTGCCACTTTAAAAGCATGCATCCATTTATTTACTATTATTCATGCAATATAAGTTGAACATAAACGTTTGGATATAACTGATAAAAAAAATAACAAAATATACTTTAGAGAATAATTTCACATTATTGGTACTTAGAACCTCCAAAGTTATAAAACCGACATCCCAGTCCTTCAATAATTCCTTTAGGTACACTAGGCTATAAACTCCAGGGCAAAGAACATGGCTGTTTTGCTCAACAAAAGTTGACTCCCAAAAAAATAGGTTTTTAAAATAAATCAAACTGAGTTTCAAAACGGAGACCAGCCTTCATCAAATCTTAATAACCTCCGAAATGGAAACTTATAAACTAACAGTGAAAGTGGTAAAAGTTCACATTGGGACACGGCAAACAGGGGAAAAGCAAAATGTAAGGGCAAAGAAAAGGAAATGGCAAAAGATATTTAGAAGGGACCCACAGTTCATCATCTGAGTGCAGAATAATGGATTCTATCTTTCCAAGAGATGGGAAATCAACTGACCCCTTTGAAGAGAGCCCCCCACCACTTAACGCCCCCAATGGAGGGGAGATAGCATGCAATTACTCAAAGAAACAGTGAGTTTAGATTCCTTCCTGATATCCCTTTATTTTTCTTTCTTCTTGTTGTTTTAATTGAACCAGGGTCTCTCTATACCCTGGGAGAACCGGCATTAACCCTTCTAGCTCATTAAGGTACCATTTAGGAAATCACCGCAATGCTTTAGTTCACAGCCTACAAGTCAGCAACTAGGAGAATTGAGGTCAATGTATTTTATACCTCTGAAATTTGGGAGCAATGGAAGAATGTGTTTGTTATAAGCTTGTGAAGTCCACATTTCACATCACCCTGTAGGCACAGAAGGACCCCTTTTATGAACCCAAATTGGGTGATTCAATTACAAAGTCATTAGACACAATTGTAAGATAATTCAGGGGGAGTTCCTGTTTTTATCAAAAACCTTTTTTTGTGTTCATCCAACATGTATTCTGGCCTCTTGCACTCAGTTTACAAGGTTTCTAATTAAGCTCCAGAGAAGATTATGTAGTTCACTGAACTGAGTCACTGTGTTACAACTGGGAAAGAAGAGGCCCTTCTATTTTATCAGAAAAATAAACACTTTAGTTTTATTTCCTCTGCCACACATGTTATCTCTTTGTCCTGTCACAGCATTTTTTATAGGTTTTTATTTCAAAGAATTACCTTGAGATTACTGTCAACGCAGCCAGAGGAAAGTAGCAGGTGGTTTTTGCCTTCTAAAATCCTCACTCTAGACAATAAAATATCATATAATGTCATTGAAATAGTCTCCTATCATTTAAGAGCAAAGAGACAGTTTTTCAATAGTACTTTGGAAAAAAAAAACTTGTGGAAAATAAAATATTTATCATTGACAAAAGCACATTTTGCCAACTTGATTCTTAACTCAAAATGTTAACTTTTTAAATTGGCTCAGGAGCTTCACTGGTTTCTGCTGTTCCTAATAACATCCACAGGCAAATGTAAGGTGCCGGGTCACAATTCATAACAAGGCAAGAAAAAGCTGCTAAGAACATAAAGGGTGTTCCCTTTCTTATGCAAGGAGAAAACCCTTTAGTTGTTATTCAACTCAAGTAAATGCTTCATATCCGTGGAATTAAATATTTCTGGAGAGTTCATTCCTGAGCTTTCTGGGTTGAATTAGGTCCTACTCAGAATTACACTTCATGTCACCCACATGTCTTAAGAACTGGTGCCTTCTGCTCAGCTGTGCATTTTCCCCCAGACATACCGGATGTCTATGCAATAAGCACTTGGAAAGTTCAAAGAGACACAGCACATTCTGTGCTTTCTCTTCCCACCATTCCATGTAAACACCATTAATAACCAGACCTCTTTTATGCCAAAGGCTCGGATGGCTTGACTTTAGTCTGCTAATTGTTTGCACTCACTCTCTGCCTTTATTGTGCTCAGTGGAACCATCTATCTGGGGCCAAATCCCGTCACTTGCCCACACACGTGCTCCCACAGGAGCACAGATACTGACCAGAGCCTAGAAGAAACACGCTTGTCACCTCATCTCTCTCCCCTACCTTACCACAAACCCCCTTCCCATTAGAGTTACACTCAGAAATTAAACAAATCTTCAGAGTCTACCATTTATCAGGCCCTGGCGATGATACCAGGCAAGGTTGGTAAACAAGAAGAAAGACAAAAATCCATGCTTCCAATGAACTGACATTCTGGTGGGGACCAATGCAGAGATAAATAAGTAAATGAGCAAGATAACTGTGGATAGGAAGCAGTTGAGAAAGAAACCCCAGGGTGATGTGATAGAATGTGACTTGGGGACAGGCAACACCAGATGGGGAGCTCATGGAAGGCCTTTCTGAGCAGATGGCATTTCAGCTGAAACCTGAAGGAAAAGGAGAATCTGGACAGCCTAGACACCAGATGAAAAGGTTTTAAAAGAGGACACAATAAAAACAGAGCCCCAAGGAGTGTCAGAGCAATCCAGAGGAGACTCGTAGGATGGAAGTGAAAAGGTGTTCATATATTGGAGAAAATTGTGAAGCACAGACAGTTTTAAGCCTGTGGAAGACCCTTATGATCCTCCCATATTTCTTTAAGCATATTAATGACAAATTATTTGTAATAATTACCCACCAAATGATACTTTTTGTATGCAAACTTAATTCTTGAAACTGACTTGAAAGGTTGTTTAACTTTTTTTTATTGTTCTTCATAGGGATAACACCCATCCCCTAGACCAGCGGTTCTCAACCTGTGGGTTGCCACCCCTTTGGGGGTCCGACGACCCTTTCACAGGGGTCACCGAAGACCATCGGAAAACACATATATAATTACATATTGTTTTTGTGATTAATCACTATGCTTTAATTATGTTCAATTTGTAACAATGAAATTGGGGGTCACCACAACATGAGGAACTGTATTAAAGGGTCGCGGCATTAGGAAGGTTGAGAACCACTGCCCTAGACTTTTGTGAAACTACTATGTATGAAAGAACTTACCTAGTTCCTGCTCAAGAGCTAGTCTCCCTTTCCTTCAATTATAATTAGTTTTAGGTATGTGTTCTCCCTAAAAATATAAGCATACATGCATGCATACATACCCACCTACAAACATAGAAGTCCACTTTCAGCCTCCCTTGCAGCTAGAAAGCTGTACCTTGTATTTCCCCTTACAGTGGGATGCTGGGAGTGAAGCAGCCTTCTTTTGAATCTGAGGTAACTATGAGGATAAAGCCACATGTTTAGGATAGTTGAGTGGAAAGCTTATAGGAGCCTGAGTCACTAATGCCATTACTATATGATCCTTGCACATCCTTCTGATCTCTTGTTGATGAAAATAAACCCCCACATATTTCAATCATTGTAAAGTTTTCTACATGGCTGCATGTAGCCAAATTCAGAATCACTCTATGTGAAGTGCCACAAAACAGATATAAAATAAATTGCACTTTAATATCTTCATCACTATCTATACAACTGGTGTGCTTTAACAAAGAATTTATTTACAGGAGAGGACATGTGGAGGGTAGGAAGTGCTAAGTTCAGATATTTCAAAGTCAAGCTATAAAGGAAATTGAACAGTTATTGAATATGAAATATTTTCATTTATTATAACACATCCAGTAGCTAATTAATTCCACAATAATTATATTATGTTGTTATGCCTAAATATCTAGACTTCTACAACTGCACAATTAAGTATTACTCATCTGCTGACTTAGTATCTTGCCAGCAAAGGAGAACAGGGAGGGAGAGTCTGTTCTTGTTTTTCTTTTCACTAATGACTGACACCTGGCATTACTTTTATTTTTAAAATAAGTAATAAACAACACGCTTGCAGATGTCTAACAAATTGAAAATTCTCTTAGGATTTGATAAGAGCAAGTAGATTGACCTGCATCAATAAGACAGAAGAGATGGTTTGTGGACTAAACTTGGAGCAAGACAAGTCTGAGAAGGTACCGCCATGAAAGTTTTCCACTGAAACAAATGTCTACTGCTCAAAGGCCCTTGTCAGTGTGTTCCATCTCCCACTGGAACTCCCCAAAGGTGTCTTTAGTAATCAACTAGACAGCACTATCTAGAACAAGCAGTTGTTATGTATTAATGACCCAATATTTCACCAAACTTACAGCACTGAAATAATAATTGCTAGGTGCTTTGATGAAGCATTATGTGCCCAGATCAGTCTGTACAGTATACATACATTATCTTTAATCTTTAGATTGCTTAGTAATATGACCAATAATTTTGAAAATATGTAAATAAATTGGTATCATGGCATACATAAGAGAAATTCAAATGCATTTTGAAATGTTTTCTATATTGCATTGAGCTAGAGAACTATGTCATCAAATTGCTCTTATATACTACCTACATGGAATTATTAGTTAATGTGTATAGATGCTTTGTCACTGGGACACTTGTGTCTTCAGGCTGCATCACCATGTGTGTGGCAATTTTGCACATTGTTTTCAGGGACTCTGAGAGTCTGTGAAGGTGAGGTATGTCAGATACGCTCAATATGATCAGATATAGTGGAAATCACTCATCTGGTGTACCCAGCCTTTTCCATACTGCTCCAGGTTTATGCCTAAAAGAATCCTGATAAGTTCTATTTTACACAGTTCCCTTTAAAATATTATAAAATCATAATATAATTGTATACACCTCAGGTGTATGCCTAACTGGGCACAATCAAGGATGCCCAGTTTTGAGGCTGATACATCAGAATACATATCCAAGACTTAGTAATGATTTGAATCTGTACCCAGGCCAATAAAGATCTCTTAATGTCCCACATAAAAAGATCCAATTTGATGCCAGAACATGGCATGGGAAGGGAGGCAGGAGGGAAATAGGAATTATTCTTTATGACTCTCTAACAAATAACAAATGCCGATGTTTAACAGTTACTGTTTATTGAGCGCTTCCCTGTGTGGGTACTGCCACCTCATTCAATTCGTGAAACAAGTCTTTGAAGTAAGAACTTTATTATGTCCGTTTTTTAAAGTCAGATTTATTAAAGTATAATTTATTTACCCTTTTAGTAAATAAAACCTTGCAATCAAGTTGTATGAGTCCAACTTTGTACTCCTTTTTCAAAATTGTTTGGCTAGCCTTGAACCTTGGCTTTTCCATATAAACATTTAAATTAGCCTGACATGTTCTCATAAAAAGCCTTCTGGGACTTTGATTGGGTTGCATTGATTTTATCATTGAGTTTGGGGAAAAGTAATATTTTAAAAATATGGAGACTTCTGAACCATGAACATATTATGTATCCTTATTTATTTGGGTCTTTAATTTCTCTCTCAGCAACATTTTGTCATTTTTAGCATACACATCATACACATTTTCCAGTTATATTGTTAGATACATTCCTAAGTAATTTGTGGTTTTGAAGGAAGCGGGGGGTCAGAAGTGTAAACTGTCCTTTCACAGGGAGCTTATGACTTTTACTTTATTTTAGAGAAACGTAAAGATGCCCCATTGAGGAGAGTTCACTTAGTTCTTCTACCTTCCCCGAACATTTTTTTGTGAGTACCAGTGGGAGCCTGGGAAAATACTTTTGAGAAAGTACAGACTTCACTTGTATCTGGGACTCCTGGGGATTTTACTGTCACACTAACTTGTACTTGGCCTTTAAAAATGTGTTAAAATTTTGGCTATTTTCTCCTTACCTGCTGTTATTGGCAGTCACTCTTTCTTCCATGTTCTTCCAAGGGTGAAACTGTTTATTTGCTTCATTTCTCTTTGGAGTGGGTTTCCCAGGCTTTGGAAACTAGTTCATGTGAGTGGAAGTCTCACTTCTCTAATGCTCTTAAGAAAAACAATGCTTTCATAGATTTTAAAAAAATCTTATTGTTATGGTGGAGTGACATTCTCTTGCATCTTTCTACATTCTAAGCAAAAAGTAGCCAATCGGATTCATTTTATATGAGAAAACTGAGCCTTGGGGAGCCAAGTAACTTGCCCAATATCATAAATCTATTAAATATGGCCAAACCCCAAACTCAAGTTTTTATGAAATAAAAGTCTATTGTGTTAAGCATTATACTAAAATATGCACTGTAGGATCATTTGACCAAAAGACCATATTTTAGCTGTCTATATGATTTCAGTGAGACCCAAATATTTCCCTTTTATTGTAATGGAGAACAGGAAATAATGCTACATAATTATCTGCAGAGTCATCAAGACTTCTACCCCACATAAGTCTAAAGTTTTTTTGTGTTTTATTTTTAAATATATTTTTAAACTGAGTATGCCTAGGAAATCCCTACCCTTCTTCAGAGGCCTGAGCCATTTTGTAAAGTAAATGTTCAGCATGTCTGCCTTATTAAATCGCGTTGGGTCATTCTAAGATGTGTACGATCTGGTACCTTTAAGAACTCTGGGGCAAGCCCAATGCAAACAGCACGTGACCACAAGAGCTTGGACTTGGAAGGAGGCGTTAGCTTCCTGGCAGAAGGATTCTGCATCAAATTGGAGAAGGTGATGGAGAGGCAACCTAGATCGGTTTGCTAGCATGAGCAACCCAATCGGATTTGCCTCTCTACTAGTTGCTTTGGAAGAACCAATATTGTTACCAAAAAAGTATCAAATTCAAGAGCAGAAGCAATGATAGAAACTAAAACAGATACAACAATTTGAGAAAGGGGAACAGATTTAGGCTTTTGAAGAGGTTGGAAAAGTAATTTGGTAGAGAATGATGACTATAAAATATATACCTGTGCTCTCTTGTGGTCAACTATAGGTGCCATTCATGTAACTTAAAAACCTGTGAAAGTCTGACATGTGACCAAATGGTCTTCACATCCTGGCATTTGTGTACTATCTGTATAGTCTATTTTACTCATGTGACCTTATTTGACATTCATGACAATTCTATGTAACAGATGAAAACCCTGAGACAGAATATTCAGAATATTTCAGATTCTACAATCATATGTGCACTCATAGATCATGATGCAGACAGCTGTGCTATAATTTTTATCATCTGAACATGCAAATGTTTGTGTGTATATTTACTTCCAATGTATATAGAACTCATACACCGTCTGAATACTGCAAATATATTTATAAATGTGATAAGTTTAAAAACAAACAAAGAAAACCATTAATAAATCATTCTGTTTCACAGATTGCAATATGATAAAAGGGAAGAAATTCAAAAGGGAAGAATACTCTCTAAAATTCAAGCAACAAAATGTCATGTGTTGCTGGTAAAAGCAAAAGGCATTATAGCTTTTAGAGGCATAAATAAAAACTTTCCCACCAACACTTACAACCATTTTCAGGTTTTATTAAGGTAAAAATTATCTGAAAACTCATTACTTAGAAGATTGATAGGATTAGATAAAAGAGAAAAGAACTGCAGGTGACAAGTAAAAGGCATTGGTGAATGCTTGAAACATATTTTTCTTAAGCACTTAAGAATTTACCTATATTTCCCACTAAACTGCATTTATGGGTGTGTGAATCTCTTTTCCTTAGTAAATTGTGATTTTCACGAAGGCAGGGACTGGGAAAGATTCATTTTTATATGTTCAAATATATATATATATATATATATATATATATATATATATATATAGAGAGAGAGAGAGAGAGAGAGAGAGAGAGAGATGCAATATGTGTATATTATAGAATATATATTATATAATATGGAATTATATGAGTGTTGCTATTATGAGTATATGAATACGTGCTCATACGTGTGTCTTATGCATGAAAATCATTTGATCTTTGAATCTTTCTCATCCATTATTTTTAAATCAAGCAAGCTTTAGTCAAAGTGTGTTATAAAAGTGAGACTAACTGATGTTAGTCTTGGCCTATGAGAGTCACAATTGAATCTGCTGCATAACATGTCAAACCTAATACAAATGATTTTGCAAGTACCTGCCACTTTGTGTTGCCTGATCACTCCTGGAATCACAGATGATTGAAAGTTACTAGAAACTTATGATCAAACTATGCACTCCTGAAACAACAAGAATTTCAATCTGGCAATTAATTGCCTAAAAGCACTTTCTGATATAATGTGTACAGTGACCCTGGCTGAGTCCTAGTTCCTGCAACCAGACACTGCCCCAGTGATGATTTAATTGTGCCATCTTATGTGGTCTGTGGCTCGACTAAGGTCTTGTTAGGATTCACAGGGGAGTGTTGAATGAAATCTGTCTGGAATAAACTATGGATGCAATTTCATTCTCATTCATTCATTTCCTCACCCTCAAACATTAAGGTGAGGAACTTTTAAGCCCAATGCAAACAGCACGTGACCACAAGAGCTTGGACTTGGAAGGAGGCGTTAGCTTCCTTCCAAGTTTTAGTTTCTATCTTTGCTTCTGCTCTTGAATTTGATACTTTTTTGGTAACGATATTGGTTCTTCCAAAGCAAATTAAGCTCTTGTGGTCACGTGCTGTTTGCATTGCGTCTGCACTAGGTAGGCACTGCATTAAACACTGGAGGCACAAAGGTGAATAAAGCACAGACACTAACTGCTGCCAAGTTTTGCCCAGTGGCACTCTTTTCAGCTCTAATTTGATAGGGTACTTTCAGAGTGGGGTTGTATATGTTTCAAAAAACGTATAATGATCTAAAACCCAAGTGATTTGATTTAATAATTTGACCATCAAAAGTCCAGTTTGCATGGAATAATGAAATGATCACTTGAGGAGGAAATCATAGAACAGGATTTCAGCTCTTATTCTGAGACCAAGTACCTGAGTGACATGTGCCAACTTCTGAGTCTTCCTTGAGTCTTGATTTTGCCCCAAAGTTTCTTTTCAGCTCTAGAATAGATTGAATCCCCCAGTTTGTTTTAGGAGGTTATCCTGAATATTTATATGTTATCCTATTCTTTTAGAAAGGGCTTTTGTACCAATAATTTCATTTGACTTCACAATAACCTGGTGAGGTAGGGAGGCTGAACAAGTAATATCCGCATTCATGGACTCTTCGTGGGCTCTCTTCCTACTATTCTTTAAGTAGTTCTAGCTAATTTGCCAGACTTTTCCAGTTTACAGTCAGTCCCTCTTTCATCAACTCACTTGGGTTCCTCTCCAACCTCTCTCCCCTCTGTCTTCTGCAGTCTACCACCACAACAAGCCAGCTCATGTTTACTAACTTTCAGGTTGGTAATCTAAAGCTGTTGATTGCTCTCAAAGAGGGTTTTAATAAATGAGTATTTGTGTGCATATAAAAAAAATCCAGTTTGTAAATCAAACTAAAAAGCTTTGCATAGCAAAGAAAAAATCAACAAAATGAAAATGTAACAAACTAAATGAGAGAAAATATTTGCAAATCTTATATTTGATAAGGAGCTAATATCCAAAATATATAAATAACTCATCAAGTCAATAGTCAAAATAGAAAAAATTCAATTAAAAAATGGGAGGAGGGGACCTGTCCTGTCCAAAGGCTCAGTTGGTTGGAATATCGTCCCATACACCAAAAGGTCAGGACACATACTTGGATCTCTGGCTGGAGCATGCATGAGAGGCAACTGATCAATGTTTCTCTCTCACATTGATGCTTCTCTCTCTCTCTCTCTCTCTCTCTCTCTCTCTCTCTCTCTCTCTCCCTCCCTCCATTTTTCCTGCCTCTAAAATCAATAAGCATCTAAATAGACATATTTCCAAAGAAGACATACAGATGGTCAACAGGTACATGAAAAGTAATAATTAAGGAACTGCAAATCAAAATGACAGTGAGATATGACCTCATACTTGTTAAAATGGCTATTATCAAAAAGACTTAACAAATGTTGGCAAAGATGTGGGGAAAAGAGAACCCTTTGCACTGTTGGTGGAATAAAAATTGATGCAATAACTATGGAAAATAGTATGAACATTTTTCAAAAAATTAAAAGTTGAACTACTATATGATCCAGAAATTAAACGTTGGGCTATATATCCAGAAGAAATGAAATCACTATCTTAAAATGATATCAGCACCCCTTTTATTTATTTATTTATATTTATTGCAGCATTATTTACAACAGTCAAATATGGAAACACCCTAAGTGTGCATGAGGCACACATGCACACATACACAATAGAATATTATTCAGCCATGAAAAAGAATGATATCTTGACATTTGCTACAACATGGATGGACCTTGAGGGCATTATGCTAAGTGAAATAAATCTGACAGAAAACAACAAATATCATATGATCTCACTTATATGTGGAATCTATACCCCCCAAAAAATAATAAAACATTGAATATTGAACTCAAAGATACAGAAAAGAGATAGGTAGTTGCTAGAGGTGGGGGTTGAGGGTGAGTGAAATGGATGAAGAGGGTCAAAAGATGCAAACTTTTAGTTATAAAATAATTGTCATGGGGATGTAACATACAGTATAGTGATGATGGTTAATAATACTATTTTGTATATTTGAAAGTTGTTAAGAGAATAGATCTTGCCTGGTCAGCATGGTTCAGTAGTTGAGCATCAACCTATGAACCAGGAGATTCCCAGTCAGGTCATATATATTCCAGGGTTGCAGGCTTGATCCCCAGTGTGGTACATGCAGAAGGCAGCCAATCAATGATTCTCTCTCATCATTGATGTTTCTATCTCTCTTTCCCTCTTCCCTTCTCTCTGAAATCAATAAAAAAATGTTTAAAAGAGTAGATTTTAAAAGTTTTCATCACAAGAGAAAAAATAATTATTATGTGTGATAATGGATATTAACTACAATTATTTCTCAATGTATACATATATTGAATCTTTATTTTGTACACTGAAACTAAAATAACATCATATGTCAATTATATCTAAAAAGTGACAATTTTAAAAATGAAGCAGGATACAAATATATAATGTTTAATGACAAAGAAATAATAAATGCATAAAATTTGTAATGAAATATTTCATCCTCTGAGCACTCAGAGTGGTCTGAGTTCAAAGGTGACGTGAGCGTGCTTTAACTACAACTATGCACAACAGAATCTGTACTCAGCTTCCTCTTGACTACGATTTTAATTCCCTCATGTCTAAGCTAATTCCAGAACTCCAAGGCTGAGGCCTGACATAGGTACACTATATATGAAGTGCTGATGAGATGGAAATTCTCCAGGTTGCTTTTGAGTCTCGCTCTGCCTCAGTGTGGACCTGTCTAAAATGTCTAAGAGCTGAGAATCATTTTGGAATGATCCCAACCTCCAGAGTCTAAAAGCTTAGCTGGGAATTCCTTTCCAAGAATCTTGTGGGTTGTTTTGGCACTTTGGTTTATAATCCTAGCTGGACCCCATCTGACGTTCTGAAGCCTATAAAAGACAAATGAATGGTCAGTGTAAATAAGCCAAACTTGAGAAACTTCAGACCTTGCTCCACAGAATGTTTCTGTTAATCTACCTTGTCTATACTGGTTTAGCTCCTTCTGGCTCGAACTTCTTTTCTGTTATAATTCCTCTGCAAAGAAGAAACTCTCCTTTTCATCCTGCAGAGGATCTTTCTCTCTGAAGGCTGTGATGCATTGTACTGTATTAAAATTAAATTGTTTGGAGATGTTTTGTGTCTGAATACTGATAGAAGTATGAAGTAGACTGCATTATCCTTAATCAAAGGTTACTTTTATTTGTAGATTTTAAGGGTAACTAAAATTTTTATTTGACAGGCTTCCATCGTGCTAGCTGGCATACCTGCACAGTTTTATTGTATCTGGGATCAGGCATAAATCAAGTGATTTCTCACAGACAAATAAAAGCGGTGGAGTAATATAGTTCCTGGAATTTAGCACTTCACGGTCAGGAGGTCACATATGCTAAGTTGCTTATTTATACGCCTCCTAAAGTTTAAGTCTGTGGGCAGGAGACATAAAGCAATCTGACTGACTATATCCATGAAGAATGTATTGTTCTTTTTCTCCTTGTAGATAAAATTAGGGGTGTTAGAACAGCAGATCAAACAAGAATGTCCGCAGAAACACAGTGTTTGCCATTTCTTGGAAATGTGCTTGTTTTATAATTTTCTTTTTTAGGATAATTGTCAGTTTTGAACAATGAGAGTTATTGAACTATTTTTTAATGCGGAAGGTAGTGCACAGCAGTGATGGACATGCTTGCTGACACCTCCCTGGCTAACCCCACAGTTAGGTGGGGCGGATGTAGCCTGACTGGAGGGGATACCTGTCATTTCCAAGTCCAGGCATGACCAGGAGCCCTCGTGCCTTCTCCAGCTCTCTCTCTCTCTCTCTCTCTCTCTCTCTCTCTCTCTCCCTCTCTGCCAAAGTGACCCCAGATGGTGATTGTAAAATGGAAATAGCCCTCTGACCCACATTTCACTGTGACATTAGACAAGAGATGGACACTTTTACAACTTTCTACATAAAGGACTGTAAGGAGAACAAAGGTATAAACATAGTTTAATGGAATAACTAATTCATTTATGCAATGCAAATAAACTGAGTTCCTGACACGTAACTAACTACTATAGATTTTTTTCTACATTACCTTGTTTTCAGGGTTACTCCACTTAAAATGTCACCGTGTTCTTCAGATCATGATAACAAAGCTCAGAAGTTTTGATTCACTCAAGACAGAGCTAGGAAGGACATGAATCGGGCAGGATTTGAACCCAGACCTCCTAACTAGGCATTTCAACTTTTCTTCTCTGAAAAGTGCCTGAAAAGCCTAAAATAATCATATTCCACTAAATCTCAAGTCATTTTTATCCAAGGGCTCTATTTATCTCCTTAGAAACATATCTCCCTTCAAATACATCTGGGATTTATAGGAGAAGCACTGGCAAATTAATAAAGGAAATCACACCAGTGCCCTAAGAAGGTCATGGTAGAAACTGTGCAGAAACAGAAAACACCTACAGCTTTATCATGCACATGCAGTTACTTAGTGCATCATTAGAGCCTTGAACACGTGTCCCTTACCTGGTGACCATGCCAGCTCCCAGCACTACTAAGGAAGGAGGTAGAAGGAGGGGCTTTCCCCCACTCCATGTTAAGGAGGGCAGCTGCTTTGCCAGGGTCTCCTGAAGGCAAACAGGGGAAATAAGGCTCCTTTTGATTATCTATGAACAGAACAATGTTGAACTGGCATAATGCAGTCACGTGTCTCGTTTTTGCATTCAGAATATTGTCTTTTCATAGTCCTTCAGAATATGTTAAGCGCAGTTCACTATATATCACAAATCATGGTTTAAATTTCAAAGCATTAGGTAAAACTGACCTTACACTACATTTGTAGATGTCACTCTCTCAAGCCATTTCAGTGTAGTTTCCATGGGAACTAATGGACATCAAAGGAGAAAGAGAGAGAAAGAAACCGTAAGAACAAATTTTCAGTGGCCACCTCTCCTTTCTTTGGGAAAAACCTAAATGAGCCCATGTTAAGTGCTGACGAAATGAGACTCTGCATCTTACTTTCCATGTGAATGCAACTTTTTCTCTTAAAAATCTAATCTTTAGAATTTCACACATGGTTAAGCAAAATTTTTCCAAAGGTTTCTCCAGTAATATTTATAAATTATATTCAGAGCCTCAGAAGGCACATGTACCTATTCAGGAAGAGGGTCACCATTACTACTGCTGTTATAAAGTTCCTTTCATAATTTGTAGTACTATATAGATTTACCATTTCCTGGCAATCCACTCTATACCAGACACTCAAATGGAACCATAAACATTTGCAGCACTATCACATAAGAACACATGTCAAGAACACATGTTTTAGCCCGTCTGATGTGGCTCAGTAATTGAGCGTCAACCTATGAACCAGGAGGTCACAGTTCAATTCCCTGTCAGTGCAAGAGGCAGCTGACCAATGATTCTCTCTCATAATTTATGTTTCTCTCTCTCTCTCTCTCTCTCTCTCTCTCTCTCTCTCTCTCTCTCTCTCCCTTTCCCTTTCTCCCTGAAATCAATAAAAATTATATCTTTAAAATGTTTTTAAAGATTGTGTTCTATTGGAATATGTATAGTATCTTTCAGAGTGATGTGAGACAATATAATATGGGTAACTATTATTAATTTCCAATCACTAAAGAGAAATTACTGAACAGCCCAGTTGAAAGGAGCAAGTTTCAGCTGTTATACCAAAAGCCAACACCTCACATAAAGGCCAACATAATCTTAATTCTGTCTCATGGGACTCACCTGAATTGTAAAATAAATTCAACACTTTAATTTTGGGAGTGTTTGGAGAGAGACAATGACATATTACATCCCCAACAGTAATTGAGCATAATGATATACAATGTATCTCGAACCCATAGATAATTGAGTAGGAAAATAGTTAAAAAGCAAAATTTGTGGCTATTACAGCTGAGAAAAAATTGACCATGTGACACAAAATGACAGTAATGTTAATAGCTTCAACAAGATTTTCTCCAGACTGGAAGTTATTCTTATATTACCCAAAAGCTAAAAAATAATTTCATTATCATCAATATCATTTCATCCTCATTCAGCATATCCTTATTGATAAATAATTTAGGTGATGCACTTGGCTTAGGCACAAGGGTTATAGAAGTAAACAAGGCAGATAAAAGTCTAATGTCTATTTCACTTACAGTTGATCCAAGGAAGAAAATGAAAAAAAATAAAAAAAATAAACACTGGGGGACTAGGGTGCAAAAGCATAGGGTAGGGGGCCCAAAGTTATCCATGAGGCAGCAATAGCTAATCAACTCAAGAACAACTAGAATCTGAAAAAGGAAAAACTAAGCCTAGAAACACAGAAATGGTTATTTTCTTCTTAAATAAAAACTGAAAAGAAAATGTTCTGTAAGGAAATGATCCAATAGGAACTGCCATGGCATAGAGAATATTTTGAAATTCACGTGAGGATCAATCTATAATACCAAGCAGAATAATAAAAGAGGATTCAGGAGAAAATTTTCCTTAGCCACAAAGACATGCAGTTTTCCCAACTTGCTATGATGACATGCAAGCTAAAAAATTCACAGTGGGCCTGGCCGGTGTGGCTCAGTTGGTTGGAAGTCATCCCATGCACCAAAAGGTTGTTGGTTCCATTCCTGGTTAGGGCACGTGCCCGAGTTGTGGGCTCACTCTCACATTGATGTTTCTCTCTCTCCCTTTCCCTTCCTCTCTCTCTAAAAATCAATTGTATTTTTTAAAAATTACATTGGATACTACCTGTGGCCCATTGTATATCTTCGTATGCATTTGCATGTACCTACTAATATACTATGTAGGGTGTGAGAGGCAATCATTTTTAAGTGATACTTTTTGTTGCCATTATAAAGAACCAAAGTTTAAAAGTAAAAGAAATAAAATCCTTTCATATCCTATATAATAAAGATTTAATATGCAAATTGTCATTATGCCATGAAGTAAAAGAAATAAAATCCTTTCATATCCTATATAATAAAGATGTAATATGCTAATTAACTGTACCTCTGCTATGCTTCCCATTGGCTAATCAGGGTGATATGCAAATTAACTGCCAACCAAGATGGCAGCCGGCAGCCACGCAGCTGAAGCAAACATGAGGCTTGGTTGCCCCTGCGATGGAGGAAGCCAAGGTTCCCCGCTGCAGCCCAGCTCTGCACTCCGGATGCAACAATGTTGCAATTATAGAAGCTAAACAAATCCCAGATACCTACTTTCAGCCAGCCGGCCTCGGAGCTGGAGCCGCAACAGTTTCAATTACAGAAGGTAGATAAATCCCAGAATAACAAAAAAAAAAAGGAGAGACTGGGAGCTTCAGTTTCAGGCTTGGCCCTAATTAACTTTTTAGGGCCATGGATTCTTCATCTTTAATATGAGGATGATAATTAGACCTATCTCACAGATTTGTTTTGAAGATTAAAGATAATATATGTAAAACATATGGAATGAGGAGGTCAGTTACACATTGGGGGATACTTTCCTATTACTCCCACGTAGATTAGCTCCCTGGGCCTTGCTCTTCACCCTCATTCATACTTTGAGTCAGTGGAGAGAGGGGAGCTCAGAGCAGAAGGGAGAAGTGACATATCTGACTGAAGGGCTGGGAAGGAAGTCGGCATACGTGGCTTTCTTCTTTGGAACTAGATGTCTGCAGAAAAACTATGTTCTCAGCTGTGTCAGGGGCTGGGTAGAAAAGTTTGGGTTTGGGCTGAAGCATTGGGAAGCCCTTTTTGCCAAACACCTAAGCCATGTTCTCTGACAATTTAACAGAAATAAAAGTTTAATTTTGTCTATCATATCATTATATTGGTCTTTGGTTTTACTCTCTGGTGAGAAAAAAATGAAGGTTATTTACTAAACCTCAGAAACACACATTATATAATTCTAGTTAAACATGTGACTAATAAGAATAATAGTTAGAATAGTTAAAAAGGTAAGAGCTAATAAATATTAACCATATAATTTGTACCAGACATTGCTCTAAGTATTTTTTAAAAATTTTTCACAATAATTCTATAAATTAGAAACTCATATTCTTCATAGATAAAGACGTTGAAACACAGTGAAGTTAAATAAAGGAATCAACATCATATAACTTCTATTTGAAGCAGGTTGGTTCCAAAACCTGCCTTCCTAACAACCGTGGTAAAAATATTTGGATGGAATAGTTATATTAACTAATTTCTACCAAGTTTCCACAACTCATAGGGAGCACGAGAAAGAAAAAAGATATGCAAAATCAATTACCAAATAGTTTATTCTTCTCTGTAATAATGTTTTCAACAATATTTATTTACAAGTAATATGTACCAGGTACTAGGAATTTTAGACTGAATAAGATAATGGCACAATGTGACAACTTCTATACTAGCAGCACAAACAAAGGGTTCTGAAAAAAATTGGATGGATTAATTCATTTTTAGGGGGAAATGGAGCTTGGATGAGCAAGGGTAAGAACATATACAAGGGCTTGAATATTCCAACAGGGTTAGGCTTGCTGTAGGACTAACAAAGCAGTCAGAAGTAGAGACAAAATGGTGGAGCCACAAAGAAACCCATAAATGCTATTCCATGTGCCCTTGAATTTGTGTAGCCCTCCCAAACTGTGGCTATGTCTCCTTAGGAATGGACTCTTAGGAAGAAAGGACCTTTGGGAGTTCCAGTTTCCCCACCAGCTGGTTCAGCACTAAAAGCTTAGAGGTCTGGCCAATCTTGGGGTTTAAGAGGGAAAGTGCAGGACCCTAAGCTCTGGTCACCAAGCAGGGGACCTAGATATAAAGATTGATGTTGGTTTGATTTTTCCATCTTTCCATATTCCCCCAAATGTTTAGTAAATTATGTTGAAGGATTTATTGAAAGTGAGAAACAGGAAACAATACATCTAACCTACTCATTCCAGAACTTTGGGGTAAGAAAAAGAAGAGAAATGGGAAAGTTGCTCAAATATGAGGCCAGTGAATCAAAGAGCAAAAGACCCAAAGCAGCAGAACGAAGCTTCAATAAAGAGATATTGTTACTTGGAGAGATGGCCTTTTGTCCTTTGTTCTATTACTGGTCAGAGGACAGGGAGAAAACCCGAGCCTGAGACAACAGCTCTGCTAAGTGCCCTTGAGAGGGTCCATCGGGGTCAGCAACAAAGCCAGGCCACTAGAGAGAAAAAGAGAGTATTAGAGAGGAGAAATAAGAATGTTGGTGGAAAATAATTGTTTAAGCCAAAAAAGAATCAGAGAAGAGCAGAAGTGCTTCTAGAAGAAAGCATAGCAGGTCGTTAAGGAGAAAGGGCTGTTAACCTCTGACTACATTAGAAAACCTTACGAGACAGCCATTGCTCTCATGGGTAGGTAGAGAAACTTTTCTGTCTATTATTCCTCTGGATTATAAACCACTGGCCGCTTTGTGATTTTTAAAAGGAAAATAACTTCAACCTTCTTTAAAAGTTTCCCCCAAAGCATTCTCTGTACTCAATATGGGGAAACCTGGGTCTGTGTGCATTTTATCTGCAGTGACCTAAAGCCTTCCATCACCCTCTTTCATTCTCTACTGATCGAGTAAGGGGTGGTCAGCAACAAGGATCAGTGGGAGAGTGAAAACCCAGAATAAGATGAAGAAAGGCTCTAGACCACCCTAATGCACATATGATGACATTGAGGACTCCGACAACATTCTAGCAATAAACATAAATATACATTCTCATTGGATTATCGAATGTTGTCTATTATCTGAATATCTGGTCTAAACACAGACATTTTAAAGCTAGGTAGAAATAAAAATAATAGTGTTTGTGGTGTGTTTTTTTAGTTTAACAAGCATGTGGTGTGTTTTTTTTACCATTACAACTACATTATATCATAAATAATTATCACACATATATGTTAAGCGCCTTGTAAAGCCTATGTCATTTAAGCCTCAAAAATTATACTTTGAGATAAGTATTGTTGTGGTGTTCACTTTACAGGTGAATAATCTGAGGCCTAGGATCCCTTAGGTAGGATGAAGCAGAGTCAAGTTTGTAATTCAAATGAGTTAAGAGGTCATGTAATTAACCTCTTTGTAATATCACTCTGCATAATGTACTATATTAGGCAAGAGGATTCAAGGCTATAGGATTTCAGAGAAGGAAATGGTTCATAAGGATGGGTGCAATCAAGGCAGGCTTCAAGTGAGAGGTGGTATATGACCTGAGCCTTGAAGGGTAGGCAGACTTGAGTCAGCAGAGAGTGAGATGGAGGGCTCCCAGATGAGGAACAGAAAATCACATGAATTCAGTGCAAAGCCCACATAAGATAGGAATTATGATAAGATAATGGGCAGTCTATTTTGACTAGAATGAGTCAGACAAAATAGATCTGAATTAAGGAAGACCTTGGCCACCAGGTAGAATTGTCTGACATAGTAAAAAGTGGTAAACTCTGATGGTGTTTTGAGTCTAGCAAAAGTGTTGAAGGCAACAACAATATGCAGAATGGGTTACATCTAGTGGAAAGTCTAGGGTCAAAAGATTTGTAAGATTCACTGACTACGATATGTTAAATGAAAGTAGATTAACTCATACTAACAATAATCAACAAGTATGTACTATATGCTATTGTAGTTTATATATAACCATGCATTAATTTTCATAAAAAACTATGATTTATAATTAAAGCTAGGCCTATTTTGATCCCAGAATGTCTGTGATTATCTATTGAAGGCAACAAAGACATCAATTTTTAAAATAATGTAATGGAGTATTGTGATACCATTAACAGCCTAAGGTAGTATGGAGGATTAGGGGAAGGGAATGACAATTTTTATTGAAGAGAGGTACACTATTCAAATATAATATAACTTATCAGATAATAATAATAATGATAATAATAATAGCCAACTAATGGCTATTATTATCTTACTATTTACCAAGAAATGTCCCATGTACATGCCATAACTCAGTTATGATCATAATTATAGTGTTCACAATTTAAAAAATAATAGAGCATATATGCATAGTTTATAGTGTGCAAGGCCCTGAGATAATTTTTTAAATGTCTTAACTCATTTAATTTTCATAAAACCACATGAAGTAGATACTAACATTTTATCTTCTCTTTACAGATGAGGAAACTCTGGTGCATAGAAGTGAGATGACTTGCCCAATGTCACAATACTCATGAGTAGCAGAGTCCAGATTTGAACTCAGTCTTTCTAGCTCTAGACTCCATGCTTTTAACAATAGCTCTATAAGATCATGAACTTTGGGGTCACATAGGCCTGGGTTCAAAACAAATGTTTTATCGAAATATAACTGACATATAACATTATATTAGTTTCAGGTATACAACATAATGATTCAATATACAGTATATATTGTGAAATTGTCACCACAATAAGTCTAGTTAACATCCATCACCACGTATAGTTGAAAATGTTTTCTTTCTCATGATGAGAACTTTTAAGATCTGCTCTCCTAAGAACTTTCAAATATAAAGTACAATATTATCCTTTCTAATAAAGAGGGAATATGCTACTTGACCCTCACATCATCACAAAGATGGTGGTGCCACAGCCAATAAGGAGGGAATATGCTAATTGATGCCCTGCCCTCGAAGATGGCAGCGTCCACAGCCAATAAAGAGGGAATATGCTAATTGACTGCCATGCCCTCAAAGATGGTGGTGCCCAGTCCCCTCAGCTCCGCCAGGGCACCTGCCTCCGGAGTTCCACAGTCCCCTCAGCCCCCTCAGCCCCCCAGGCACCCAGAGCCAACCCGAGGCACAGGCAAGCCTCTGATGGCAGCTGCCCAGCCACCCAGGGCTGCCCGAGGCTCAGGTAGCCAGGACTAGCTGAGGCTTTTGCTGCTGGCAGTGGCAGCAACAGAGGTGTGATGGGGGCATCGCCTTCCCTGATCACCAGGTCGCCTCCCACCCCTGAGGGCTCCCGGACTGTGAGAGGGGGCAGGCTGGGCTGAGGGACCCCCCATTCCAGTGTATGAATTTTCATGCACCGGGCCTCTAGTTAATCATAGTCACTATGCTGTACATTATATTCCCATAACTTAACTATTTAATAACTGGAAGTTTGTACCTTTAGGTCACCTTCACCCATTTTACTCATCCCCTTCCTTTCCTTGCAAATGTGAGAACTTGAGTATTTTTTCTTTTTGTCTCTAAGTCTCTAACAGAGATAACACTAGTACTTTCTGTGTAATGAGCACTATGAAAATTAAACCCCTTTACCCTTCTTTGTGCTCAGCACAGTGCTTCAACATAGGAAGTATTTAGTGTGTGTTTTATGAATGAGTGAATAAATGAATAAAACACTTATCATCAATCCTGAACAATTAAAATTTTGTTGTATACTACTTTATAGTATTTAATTTTTATGCATATGTATTTTCTCTGTCAATCAAGGTAGACTGTATTCAGAGAGCAAACTACGTGCTTTTTACTTCTTCATTTAACCCAGTGCTCTGAAAAGTTAATGAGCTGCTCAGTAACTATAACCTCTATGAATGAGGCACTTGCTATGGCCCAGACAGTGCATTAAATATGTGATCTTGCCCGGCCAGTGTTGCTCAGTGGTTCCTGGTAAGGGCACATGCCTAGGTTGCAGGCTCTATCCCCGGTGTGGGCCATGCAAGAGGCAGCCAATCAATGCTTCTCTCTCATTGTTGTTTATATCCCTCTCTCCCTCTCCCTTCCTCACTCTGAAATCAACTAAAAAATACATGTGATCTTTATAGTAATCCTATGTAGGAAGTACTAATATGAATTCCAGTTTACAAACTAGGACTGTGCCTTATACAGAGATGAAGTGATTCTCCAACAGCAACATAATTAACCCATGCCAAGTCAGGAATTAAATCCAGCTCTATTTATCTCCAAAACTCTTGAGCTTAACTACCACGAATACTGACTCCCTAAAACTTTCATTGATGAGTAATTTGGTAATGTCAGGGTCCATCCTGCCTTTGGAAAAGAATTTCCTGCATCGGTGGTTCTGGTCTGTTTGGCAAACTTGGCTCAGTCAACCTGTAAGTTCACAGCTATTCTGTAGGCCCCTCCTTTCAGAACTCAGACACAGCCCAGAATTAAGAGACAGAGAAGACACAAAAAGAAGTTGTACATGGCCTGCCAGGTCATGGAGGCAGGAACACTCATGAGTTTCCTCTGCCTTCTCAGTGTATTGTGGCTTCAGCATTCTCTGTGTTTGATAACCTCTTGTTGATCCATTGTTAAAATTTAGTGCTCAATAATCCTCAGCATTTCTGATTTTATACCTGTTGTGACCTGACCTTGTGGCTGATCACAGAGAGCACCTTTAAAGCTCACAGTGGAAAAGGCATGGCTCCTAACCTCATGCAGAATTGTTTTTAATGCTTCCTGCAAGCTGTTATTGGTGTCTTTATTTAGGCTGTATTTCTTCATTTCAGTGTCTATGTTTAGCAGATATATAAAGGAGCAAATGGGTTTAATGGCCTGAAATGGCAAAGCCAATGATATGTGGGCCTCCTCAGAGCAACAAAAAAATCAAAAGACCAAGGAGGAGACTTCCTGTTTCCTGGTGACTAGGAGTCCGTTATTTTACCTTTCTGTGAGTCAAGGGGAAATGCATGCCCACACTGTATGCTTTAAATTCTTCCTTTGAAAGTCTCTTCTTGCAGACAGAGCATGAGAGAGTGGGGGCAGAGCAGTACCTTGATGAGCCATGTAGATAATCCTCTCATGGTCTGATTTGTGGGTGGAAAGGACTCACATTCTCTTTAGGGGCAGTGGGGAGGCGGTTAATTAAACTAAATAGATCTCTTCTCGGTCTGGGATCTACCCATTCTAAGAACCATAAGTCCAGCATCGTAACAAGTACTGTGGGCACCAGTAGATCCATCTTGTAATCACTTCCCTCTGCTTTTCCCAGACTTGCCATCCCTCAGTCCTGCCTCAGCATTTTCATCTGGCAGTGTGAGCCCTGAGATAGGCACTCTTGGCTCTGATTCCAGATTCTTTCTCTTACTGACTATGTGCTTTCAAATAAGAAATTTGACTTTCTAAGTTTTATTTTTATTTGAAAATAGAAAGCTTTGTTAGTGCCAACCTTATGGATATATTGTGAAGAGTAGAAGAACTAAGTATATAAAATTATTTGGTCAATAACTCCACACACTAATACCCCAATGAATGGGTGTTATTAATACACAGAACTGGATTGTTTTCCCCAGACTATTAACTCTGCATTTCTGTTTGAAGGCAGCCAGAATAAATTCTCAGAAGCAATTCTGATCTTATTCATAATAGAACCAAAATAATTAGGAGGTAAAGTATTCATAAACTCTTTAAGCTTTCTCTTATGTCCATCCTGAATCAGTTATGAGCACTAAAACGACCTTTTCACACTTTTCTATTATTTCGTATATTTAATGAGAACAAAAATTTAGTACTTTTCCAAAAGTAGTATCATATCTTTAAATAACCTTTAAAGTATGCTTCTCTCTTCCTCTCTTTCTTTTATAAACAACACACTTCAAGCATGGAGCAAAGGAACTTCCTTTTGATTCTGGCCCCTAACCTCCCATGTATAACTCACATGTGTAGAAACTTATCTGATGGCCTCTCACCAGTCCTGACTGTTCTAAACTGCCCTGAGCCATGCTACCTTTGAGTCATTCTACCTTTGAGCCTCCCTCACTGAATCGTGTGTGTGTGTATGTACATGCTCTCAAGGCCACATCCTTTTCATCATCAAAGTTATTTTTGAGTATTTTAATATGTAAAATTCGCCATTCTCACCTCTGCCCTACTTCTAAGAAGATGCCTCTGCCCTACTTCTAAGAAGATGCCTGGCCATTAAGGAGAAGAGTTTATATATGCTAGTATATTCACAAATGCACCTACAACTTCCTTTAATGACAAAATGATCTGATGCCTTTTGAATTCACAGATGTTTTAAATTAACATCCAGATTTGGTATTGACCCTTTAGAAAGTACGTTATCTTCACCATGACCATGGCAGAGTGCTACTGGGATTTTTGGATGAGGACAAGGGATGTTAAATATTTTACAATGAGTATATTAAGACAATAAAAACCTTATGCCCAACGCCAACACTTTTTTTTGAGAAAAGTAAAATGATTTGTTTCCTTTCTTTTTCCTATTAAAGAAATTACCAAGTCTGAGTATCTCACTTAATCAGTATTCTGAATCCTATATAATAAAAGCCTAATATGCTAAGTGTCTGGTCATCCAGTCATCCATTCAACCAATCAAAGTGTAATATGCTAATGATATGCTAAGGCCACTCAATTACTCGCTATGACTGACACTGACCACCAGGGGGCAGACAGTCAACCGGTCGACCAGTCACTATGATGTGCACTGACCACTGGGGGCAGATGCTCCAATGGGTAGGTGAGCTTGCTGCTGGGGTCCTACTGATCAGGACTGAGCAACACAGGCTGGACACTCCTTAGAGCCCTCCCGAGTCCCTCCCTGGCCCCAATACATCATGCACTGGTGGAGTTCCTGGGCCTGGCCTGTGCTCTCTCACAATCCAGGCTGAGGGACACCCCCCTGAGTACAGGAATTTCATGCACTGGGCCTCTACTGTGCACACACACACACACACACACACACATGTCATATATAATAAAAGAGAAACATGCAAATTAACTGTCCCTCCACTATGCTCAAGCCACGCCCACCAGCCATGCCCACCAGCCACACCCACCAGCCAATCAGGAGCGAGTATACAAATTAACCCAACTAAGATGGTGGCGGCTATGGAGCTGGAGCTAGCAGGAGGCTTGGGTTGCCCCCAGCGATGGAGGAAGCCAAGCTTCCCGCCTGCCCTGGCCAAACCTGGGCTCTGCTTAAGGCTATAAAGTTTCAATTATAAAAGATAAGTAAATCCCAGGGGGAAAAAAAAAAAGAATAAAAGGAGAGACTGGGAGCTTGGGCCACTAGGGGGCGTGGCCAGCCTGAAAACGGCCATCAGCTCCTCACCCAGGCTGGCCATGCACCCTAGTGGGGACCCCCACCCTGAAGGGGATGTGGCCAGCCTGAAAATGGCCCTCAGCCCCTCACCCAGGATGGCCAGACACTCCACCAGGACACCCCCACCCTGAAGGGGCTGTGGCAAGCCTGCAAACAGCCATCAGCCCCTCACTCAGGCTGGCCAGGCACCCCCAGCGGACTTCCCAGCCTGATCCGGGGACACCCTTTCAGGGCAAAACCAAGCCAGCCCCCCACCCATGGCCCCAGGCCCTCTATCCCTATATAATAAAAGGGTAATTATGCAAATTGACCCTAACAGCAGAACGACTGGGAATGGACTTGGTCACTATGTCACACACTGACCACCAGGGGGCAGAACACTCAATGCAGAAGCTGCACCCCTGGTAGTCAGTGCGTTCCCACAGGGGGGAGCTCTGCTCAGCCACAAGCCCAGGCTGATGGGCTGCCAGGCACAGCGGTGGGTGGAGGGAGCCTCTCCAGCCTCCTCAGCAGCGCTAAGGATGTCTGACTGCAGCTTAGACCTGCTCCCCGCTGGCAAGTGGACATTCCCCGAGGTCTCCTGGGCTGCCAGAGGGATGTCTGACTGCCAGCTTAAGCCCAATCCCCTGGGGAGCTGGCCTAAGCCAGTAAGTGGACATCCCCCAAGGGGTCCCAGACTGCAAGAGGGCATAGGCCGGGCTGAGGGACCCCCCTGAGTGCACAAATTTTTGTGCACCAGGCCTCTAATATATATATATATATATATATATATATATATATATATATATGCCTTTGAAAATGTCTAGGTCAGCAGTTCTCAACCTGTGGGTTGCGACCCTTTTGGGGGTCGAACGACCCTTTCACGTGGGTCGCCTAAGACCATTGGAAAACACGTATATAATTACATATTGTCTTTGTGATTAATCACTATGCTTTAATTATGTTCAATTTGTAACAATGAAATTGGAGGTCACCACAACATGAGGAACTCTGTATTAAAGGGTCGCAGCATTAGAAAGGTTGAGAACCACTAGTCTAGGTGAATTTATGTCTATGTTGACATCACAACTTTCAATTTAAACTTATTCCTTTATATATTTTTCTTATATCTATTTTAATTAAAAGGTTAAATATCATGAATATATTAAACTTTTATGCAATCCTTATCTAGTTGACCCTCTGGAATACTGCTGAGTAATATGACATTCACACAATTACCACTGTGTCCGCTGACATAATTTAAAATGTATTCTCAATGGTTAAAGTGTCCTCCTGACTCTTTGAAGCTTAACTATCTTGTTTCACAGGGCCTTTCAAACCACTTTTCAGACATCTTTTTATTCAACTTTATTTTATAAATTGGGAAGTAGATCAAATAGATGTTAAGTGGCATATAGAGGTCAATGGCAGATTACCGGAAGAACCAGGGAAAGACATCACCCTGAACTCACCTGTAGTTATCACTCAGAATTTTGACATTTCTTCAGAATGTGGAGTAGGAAGCAGATTGAAAAGATTATTTTTTCATGAGGCTTTCTCAAGAGGATTCACAATTAACTCTGATTCAGCCAATATCTCCCTTCTCCCTGCCCTGAAATATCTATATTAAAATCAGATTGACTGCTTATTTTTTTCTTCCTATTTGTTACAGATGCCAAGAATATAAAGATAAAAATATTGAATTTTTGGGTTCAATATAAGTTCCTATATTCAATTTCTGGATACAATGATTTTGTAAGGAAGCAAATAACCAAAGTATTTTTACGGTGTTTTTGATAAAGGAATCCTTTTTCCTAGTACACATCTCTCCACTAATAACTGACAAAAAAGTATTAAATAAATGACCACTATCTTAAAATTATTCATATAAAACAGTAATGGCATTAAGTAAACATCAGTGTTAATAAAGATTCACATAGTCATTTGTCTATTGCAATTCCAGTGTTAAACTGAAATTTTGTAGACCAGAGATCTGCAAACTGTGGCCCTAAGACCAAATCCAACTTCTGTCTGTGTAAATAAAGTTTTATTGGAATACAGCCTCCTTGCACATTCATTTGCATATTATTTGTAGCTGCTTTCAAAATTGAATAGTTAGAACAGAGACTATGGCCTACAACATCTAAAATATTTACAATCTAATCATTTACTGAAAAAGTTGGCAACAACTCTTCTAGATTAAACAATCTAGTCCTGGCAGGTATGAATAGTAACCTTGACTATCTCATTGAACTCATAAAGCTTAATTTCCAAGGTCCCAAGCAAAACTTGCCAAATGTCCTTCCTTAAGACCACACACTTTGGAATCAGACATAGGCTCACTTTGCATATTTCAAACCAGTAATGTAAATGATGTTGTAGGAATTGGAAAACTGAATTTTGCTGAAAGACCATTCTACAAGTGTCAGGGGAAACATGCTAGTGGGAACATATTTGAGGATCCCAATTTTCCATAGTTTGCTCTAATTACTAGAGTACGTCGATGCATATCTTTGATTTGTAGTCTGCCAAGTCAAGATTACTGAATTTCTTGGCATGAGTTTGGGCCTACAGTATTACTTTGATTATGGTTTCTTATATCTGGCATAAATATATTCCCTTTGTGCATATTCTTTTTACATGCAGTACAAGAAAAAGTGTGACTCTTCCTTTTTTTTCCCTCTCTCTTTCTTGTCTTTTTCTTTAGGAGAAGCAGCTGTGAAGTCATAATTATGTTCACTTCCCACTGGCAACTGGCAAGCCCTTTATTTTTATACTAGAGGCCTGGTGCACAAAAATTTGTGCCCTTGGGGGGCATCTCTCAGCCCAGCCTGGCCCCTCTAACAGTCTGGGAGCCCTCACAGGATGTCCTACTGATTTCTCTGTGGGGAGCGGGCCTAAGCCACAGTCTGGCCTCCCTCTGTGGAAGGCAACTGGCTGATCAGGTATATAGATACTTTCTGAAGGCAGCACAGACTCCTTCCTTATTTCTTTCCTCTGTGGTTGAAGAATAGGGGATTAAAAGGTAGAGACAGAACTGTGGCCGGGCCTGGGACTCTTGTAGGCAGCAGAAAGAAGGAGAGGGCTGGGAAAGTCTAGACACAGTTTTCTTCAATTGTCCTCTCTTCCTCCAGGCCCCTCGCTCTGTTCTTTCCTTGTCATGGTGAACGCTTGGGCCTTGGACTGACAGAAGCCCAGCGACAGTGGAGTTCAGCCCCTTCACTTCTCAGCTGAACATACAACCGCCTCACATTCCAAATTGAGCTGTTTTCAAGTGGCTAAAGTTCTGGCAATTCATGCATCCTGGCCTTTCCCCTCTTGGGTTTCCTCCTTGGGTCAGTTGCAAACTTCACCGAGACACCGAAGCAACTCTGCCCTGGTAGTTCTGCACTGGCCCCTGCCTGGGCCCAGCCAGGCACTCTTCCTTGAGGTATCTGGGTCCAGAGTCTGAGCTCAGGGAGGTCACCCAGAGCCTGTTCCCCTGGACAGGTGGGGCAGGGGTGCTAGCTTGAAGAGCTGGAGGAAGATGGCAGAGTAAGAGTTGGTATGAACCAGCTTAGGAATAAGCTCCCCACCAGGCCCAGGCTGGGCCCCTTCCCCACACCAGGAGGATCCCAGCTGAGGTCCCCTCCCTGCACCCAGCGTTCTCCTCCCTGTTCTACCACTCGTGGAAGGGAGCAGCTCACCTGCTCTGGACCCTGCCAACCTGGCAGGCTGAGGCACAGGCAGTGCAGCCTAGGGTGTTGGTGGCTGTGAGCCTTCTCCCCCTCCCTGAAGCATGGGGTGGGGTTGCAGCAGCTCACAGCCACCCCTGGGCACCATGCATGGAGACACCGCTCTCCACTAAGCCACTGTCTGCCCGGGACCTGTGGGGGTTGGGGTGGCCTCGGGCTCCCACTGGCCCCACTGAAGCCAGTCTCGGCTTGGCCGGCCACCCCCACCGCCCCAGGGCTGCGCATGCCCCACAGGCCTCATCACCCTCACGAATCGCCGTGGTCCGGCCGTCCCATCCCAGGAAGTGGCCATCCTGATCGCCATGGCTCACTCCCCGGTGCAGTTGGGCCTGCCCAGCAAGCATGTAGGCAGGAGTTGGGCCTCTGAGGGGAAGGAGGAGGCATGCCAGGCCAGGGCAGAAGTAGGGAACTTGGCGGTATAAACACAGCCCCCCCCCCCATGTCATGCCGGCCCCTGGCGCTGCATTCCCGAACCCCTGGGTGCCCCTGCCCAGCACTGTGCTCTCGGGCCTGGGCTGGGGGTGAGGGACCTGGAGCTGTGGCCTGAAGGCAGCCCTCGCTGGCTTGGAATCACACTGGTCGATCAGGGAGGGATGCAGGGTGCCAAATTCCGCCTCTCTCTCTCTCTCTCTCTCTCTCTCTCTCTCTCAGAGGGCCCCATGTCCCCGGCGGGCAGGTGGGAGCTCAGGCAAAGGCAAGCGATGCCAATCGCTTCTCCTGAGCCCCCGCCTGCCCCCGGGTCACACACGGGAGTGGGCCCCGTCCCCAGCGGTGGGCGGGGGCTCAGGCAAAGCGATCAGTGATCACTTCGCCTGAGCCCCCACCCCTAGGTCGCACACAGGGGCCTGGATGGCGGCTTGCGCTATCCTGCCCTGCCTGCAGTATGCAAATTAGCTGCCATCTTTGTTGGCAGTTAATTTGCATATTGCTCTGATCAGCCAATGGCGGGCATAGGGAAGGTATGGTCAAGTACCATGTTTGTCTATTATTAGTGTAGATATTTGGGACTCCCTAAGTATAAAGTCCATTCTCTCCTTGAGGAGCTGTTCTGCCATTCCAGCTAGGATTTCACAGTTTTCCAATTCCTACAACATCTATTGTTATAAATAGCTTTGTGCCTCAAGAAGTGGGGCCTTATAAAATGAGGTGAGGAAAATTTTTGAAAAAAGTCAACATGATCTCTAAAATAATGCAACAAATTTGCTGGCTTTTAAAAACTTATAATTATTGTTGTTGGTTAATTGGTGCCATAGATTACACAGTACTGACATGTAATTTTCTAAAACAAAGAGCTTTTTATCGTGTTAATTGTGCTGTGGATTTAGGGAATTTTTATTTTATTTTTACACATTGAAGAGAAAAGGGCAAAAGTCTTGAAATATTCAAGGATATAGACAATGAATTGCATCCTAAATTTAGAAAATATATCAGACAATACAGAATGATTCGTGGTAGGAATGTGTGATCCTGCAAAGGTAAGTCATTAGAACTTTTGTTTATAAAGAAGACAACTTCTCTTGGCTCAGATCTGGATGAGCCATTTCTTCCAGAACATTTCTTCTGCTTCACACAGACTTCCAAAAAGGTCAGAACCAGGGTGCATTATTTATATTTTATGGTAAGATGTATTTAATGTTTGTACATCCATTTGGATAATAATATTTATTTTATTTTTTAAATATATTTTATTGATTTTTTACAGAGATGAAGGGAGAGGGATAGAGAGCTAGAAACATCAATGAGAGAGAAAGATTGATAAGCTGCCTCCTGCACACCCCCCACTGGGAATGTGCCTACAACCAAGGTACATGGCTTTGACCGGAATAGAACCTGGGACTCCTCAGTCCACAGGCCGATGCTCTATCCATTGAGCCAAACTGGTCAGGGCATAATATTCATTTTAATAGGCTGATAGAGGTATTTGTCTTTTAATGTCCATTATAATAATGATTGCCTAGAGCCTAAGAAAAAGGTCAACATTTATTTGTTGACTAGTCTGGTTTTTTATTCATAGACGCAATTACTTTTTAACCAAAAAAGGGGTCACTAGCTTCTCCTAAAAAGGTAACCCTATTTGTTTGAGAATGTGAACAGACTGTAGATTTGTTATTCTGGCTTCATATTCTGCCCTGAAACCCTGCTTCTGGTATTTAATGTCTTCTTGGCTGTCTAGCCTGTGAAGAAATGCTTCTGAGAGGAGACAGATGTTTGTCTCAGACTCTATTGTTTAAAGAGCTGGGCTCTTTCTGCAACAGTAGGTATGAAGGTCAGAAAGAAATATTGGGAGTCCAAATTAAAGCATTAGTGTTTTGTAAACATAGATCTCAGGTCCGAGTCTGGATTGGATTGATGATAATGCTGCAAAGGAACATGTAGCAAAGAAAACTTGGGAATAAACCCCAAAGACACAAAGCAAACATGGACCTTTAAACCCTCTGCATGTAAGATGAATTTCTTTTTTGAATGTTATTCCCTAAAAAGAATAACACATGGAATTTATATTCAATAATTGATGACTTTTGACATTTATTTCTAACTAGGGGCCTGGTGCACGGATTCATGTACTGGTGGGGTCTCTCGGCCTGGCTTGTGGGGATCAGGCTGAAACTGGCTCTCCGACATCCTCTGAGGGATCCTGGATTGCAAGAGGGCACAGGCCAGGCCAAGGGACCCCACTGGTGCAAAATCAGGGCCGGGGAGGGAAGCGGGAGGGCTCCAGGTCATGTTCTGCCCATCTCACCCAGTCCCAATCTGCTGGATCCTATGCTAACCTACCAGTCAGAGCATCTTCCCCCTGGTGGTCAGTGCACATCATAGCGACTGGTCAAAAGATCAAACCATTGGAGAGACACTTAAAATATTAGGCTTTTATATAGACAGATGTTCTTTTAAGGGAAATGGCACAACTGGTTCTTTTGAATTACTTCATAATTAAGCAGACATTTGGGTGCATGATATGTAACCACCAAATCTAAGGTCATGTATCCTACAGCTTTTTTTTTTTTACATTTTAACATAAAATCTCAAGTTTTATGGTGTTTTAACATTTTATTTAGATAAGAAGACAGTGAAATATAGACAGTGTTCATTTGAAATACAAAATAGCCTCTGACCTAGATGATGGCCCATTCCACCAGCAGCTGCAACTAGCAGCCTACTCACAGCACCAAGACCAACCGTAATAGCTGATCAGTTGGTGAAGCCACAGTAGGTTTCACCTGGAATCAATAGAGACAGTCAGAAGGCAAATGAAGAAAACATACATAAGGACAATGGTCAATAAAGTAAATGAAATAAATAAATGCAATTGTAAATAAAACAAATTAATAAAAGTAATGAGAGCAAAAGGCCATGAAGCACCAACTTTCCATCCAAATGACATTACTCACACTTTTATACTAGTTTGCACTAACATGGGAGTTACAAATGTTCGAATTGGAGCTGCAGTCACTGGTTAAAATTTATGAGTAGGAATATTACATGGTAACCCACAAGATCACCTTGCTTTCCTATCTCTAAAGTTCCCTTCAATTCATCCATCCATTCATTCAACAAGCCTCCATTAAAAGTCATCTATGATTCAAATTTTGAGTACCCCTGCTTAAGAATTTAAAATTGCGCATGTAAGAGATAAATTTGAGAACAAATCATTGTAATTGTTCTTAATTTTTTAAAGTATTTTATTTCTATTAAGAAAAAGAGGTGTGCATTTCTTTTCAGACACAAATGGGCTCCTCTGTGCATTTTTTACTTTGACAGGGACATTCTGGAATGTTGTTGTTGTTGTTTTTAAATTTTATTTTATTGTTTAAAGTATTACAGATAGTAAATATGTCTTCTTTTTTTCCCCCCATTGACCTTCCCCCGGCCTCCCCTAACCCGAGCACATGCCCTCACCCCACCTCCCCAGTGTCTTGTGTCCATTGGTTATGTTTTGTTGGAGGACAGACTTTATCTTCATGTTAACTTCAAAGAGTCAGGTATGTACCGCAATCTTCATCTGTTCCCATTACAAACATGCTAGAAATCCATATGCTTATATAAACTTTCAAATATCATGAGACTTGGTGAGCAAATCTATGTCCACCCTGTTCATAATCTTTATTCCATGCCAAACACCAATCTTCTTTGTTCTGTGTTTTACTTAAATTCCACAAATAAAGGGACCACCCAAAAGAAGTTCACAAAGACTTTCACAATTGGCAAATAATCTTGCTTGAACCTGACGAACACCCATAGTTTCTTTTTTGTTTTTTCCATTATTTGTTAAAGAAAATGATCACATTGGATTGTGTCTTCCATTCACCAATTATCTGTGAACCTTATTATTTAGTGGTTGGAAGAATGTTGCTAAAGAAAAATTAAATTTTTCTGGAAAGGCTAGACATTGTGACCGCTTGAGTGGGAAGCATTTTATGGCTGAAAGGCCCATATTTTAGTGTGTAAACCAGTCAAGTTTTATTGGTTCATGTATTCCTTGGCAATAGAAACAGTGCTACAGACACAACTCTTTTGTCTTGAATACAATTAGTTTAGCTGTCATTTAGAAACAAAAACAAACTGAAAATCAGAGAAAATGTTAGCAAATAAGAACTCAAATGTTGGGCTGTCAATCTAGTATAGGCAAAATATTTCTATTCAAAATGGCAACTTTTTACTAAGATATTTGGTTTGAGCTCTGTTCAGAATAGTCTCTGAGGGACATTCATTTGGGACAATAGAAAAAGGAAGCAAAAATCCCTCATCAAATAAATATTGTGTTTCAGTTACATCCAGTGTCCCCAAATATTAAGTACTAGAATCTTCCAGAAGAGGTTAGACATGAGGAAACAGGCTCAAACTAAGAACCTTGTCTATAGTCATTTATGCAGTAAAAATATACCAATGACTTTTTCAGCTAAAATCTCTTATTAAATATCAGGTATCTGTTATAGAACAAATAAGAGAATTTATATTTAAAGAGATTATGTCTCCTGGCCAAAGTCACTCCAGATCTGGTTATTTAGTCTCTTTGATATGCTGTTTGTCTCCAGAACAAGACTAACAGGTGTTTTTCTCTGGTTTGTCTCTTAGAAGACATGTAAAGTATTCAGAATACAGTGTACTTGTTGCCAGCTTCCTTTTCTGAGTTTCTTTCTCCCATGCACTCCGAACTAATTTTCTACTTATCAGCGAGTATGACTCAGAGAAAGTGAAGAAGCATTCCATTTCTACCCCCAGGATTGTGGAATAAATTCAAACCCACACAAGTTGTTTATTGTGTACCTGTAATGGGTAAGAGAGCTAGGGACTGGGAATTGAAATATGACAAACACAGTTCATGCACTTGAGAAAATTTGCAATCTCAGGATGGGTCAGAGATAATCAAATAATCCCAGTGTGATTTGCTATAATTTAGGCACAGAGAACACGCTTTTAGGGCAGAGAGGAAGGAATAATTCCAGCACATGGGATGAAAATGGATGGGAGGTACTGAAACGAACTTCTTGGACCCTTTAGCATTTGACTTAATTTGGAAGAAGGATTATAAAGGATTTCAAGTGAAAGAAAGCACAGGTGGAGGAAACTGCATAAGCCAATGCAGAAACAGTCTTATATTCTTAGCTTTTTCTACTGTCACATGACATTATCTATAGCAATGTAAAAAGGAATACACAAGGTCATAAACAAAGTTTATGGTGATCAAGAGAACATGTTCTGGGAGTGAATGTTCTGCCTTCAATCATTAACAATGTGACCTGGACTAAAGGGATTAACTCTGTTATATAAAATCACCAGCTATGCAGTGAGGACAAGCACACTTCCTCCACGGGTGCATTCTTTATAGTTATATAAAAAGCTAAGTGTCTGAGTTTCCTTTAGCAACATTCTTCCAGCGACTGACACATATCAAGCACTCAATAAGCGATTTTAATGTTTTTAAGTTATTATTACTTCTATCAATAATAATTATATAGAATTTATAAAAACAATTATTTCTCGCCCTGGCTGGGTGGCTTGGTTTGTTGGAGCATCCTCCCATACACCAAAAAGTTGTGGGTTCGATTTCCCAGGGTACATACCTAGGTTTCTGGTTTAATCCCCAGGTCATAGGCATGTATGGGAGGCAATCTCTCTCTCTCTCTCTCTCTCTCTCTCTCTCTCTCTCTCTCTCCCCTCTTTTTTTGTCTTAACAAAAACATATCCTCCTAGGGTGAAGATTAAAAATAATTATTTCTCCACAAAATCAACAAGAGGAAATTTAAAGCAAAGTTTTTTCAACTAAAAATATTTATTTTTTATAGGATTTTAAATGGTACCTGGTTGAAAAGGATATAGGAGACATTTTTAAACAAGAAACCATTCCAGCATCTTCCAAGTCACAAGATGCAGTTGGCTACGTATTCCAAAGTCTTGCACTCCTTGCTCACTCACAGGTGTTCACATTGCCACAGAGGGGGTTTGCAGCTCCAAGGCATTATGCTGTTGTCTAGGACATTCCATCTACATATGGTTTGGGTCATGAGGCTTTAAAATTATTATTCCCAGTGATAGCAATATGGTTCTTAGGGTTTCTAACTAAACACAGAATATGAAGACAATAGACCCTCTATCTTCTTTACTAGCCAGTATCCTTAAGACTGTGACACCAAATTTTCCCAAGTGATTTTGAAAGGTATGTTCATTTTTTCCCACTTCTCTGCTAAATAAAAAGGAAGGGAATCTCAGAAGTTTTCAAGCAAATGCTGAGACCCTGTGGGGCATTGTCAAGCCCCCTTCTGTTTTGTAGCTCCGACAATGTGTCAGCCAGAGAAATTAGGAGAAGGCATGCTAATCCTCATCTCACTGGTGGCCTTATCCTGCTGCTGTACATGCTTCAGGATTGAGCACTGGCTGCTGCCCTCAATGCCCTGTCATCTGTCTTCTAGAACCCTTTCCCATGCAAATGCTATTCAAAGAGAAGTCTACCAGTTGCTATGATGTAAGCATCAGGCACACACAGCACACACATTCTCCTGCCCATCCACAGAAAATCTGGAAGCAGCAGCATGTCGTTAGCACCAGGATATTGCTGCTTGAGAAGTAGGTCAATCCATATTTTTGTTTGCACATGCAAGCTCTACTTGAATCCAATAATATTTATTTCATTAACAACTGAGAAATAATTTCTATGTCTTCCAGCTATGTCCAGGAAAATTTCCCCTTTACCACACTATTTTAGAACATTTGTTTATAATATACTGAAAATACAATCACATCTCTAAATTAGCAACCTTTAGTTGATATAAGAAGGCATGGTTCCTCAAGTTTCTTTTGTTACAGCTGTGTCTGTCATTTTTTTAAAGAAAGCCTCTGCTCAGAAAATGGGGAAGAAATAGTCTATCTCCAGACCTTGGTGTTTTTGACTATTCTGAAATTCTTTAAATAAAATATAATATGGGAGCTATGTTCTGTATGTCAAAAGTATTTCACGATGGAGCCTTCAGAGCCAGAAAATAGGCTCAAAATAATTATACTTGAATAAAATCACTTTAGTTACTTTTTTTCCTCTAAAAAGGAAGTAGATATTATAAGAAGGGACCTAAGTGCCCAAATAGCAGGTCTAAATTCTTTTAAAAATTAATTCAGGAATAAGTTACTATCTTCTTTAGAATCTCTTGCACTTAACTCCTGGTTCTCTCCACATATTTTTGTCAGAAACAGAGAAAATGAACCAAAATGAATGTAATCAAGAGCAATTTAATAATATGTGTATCCAAGTGATCAGATTATTCACAGTAGCTCAGTGTTGGCAGTGAAATCTATGGAGATTGATCTCAGAATTGGGATGTGTAACAATCTCTGATATTCCAGGAGAGATGTCCCTGTTAATCACACATGAAAGATGCAGCCACTCTGGTTCTCCGAAGAAACATAGGGACAACTTGGGATCATCTCAGTATGTTTGCATTGGACCAAGGATTATAAATTTATGAACAAAATCCAGATTTTCAATCTGTAGGACAAGATGAAAACTATGGAGAGGTAGTGCTCACTACCAAGGAAATTGTGGTTGAGTAACATATTTATAAGACACCAATGCAGAGAACATTGCAGTAAATCATCCTAACCTGGAAATGGGGGTTGTACTGACTGAATTTCTCTATATGCCAGCAAACTTCCCATTGTAAGACCATACAAGGGGTAAAATGATCCATTCCCCAACTCTTCCACACATACACAAAAGTACTGACCAATCTATTAATTTTGTGTGTGTGCATCTTTTGTTACAAATACAGTTAGTGGGTTATGAAAACTTAACCACTAGATATCCCTTAGCTGTGAAGAACTAATAAATGAATCATTTCCCTTAGCCTCTATACCAACTTTAAATAAAAATTCAAGTAGTTTAAGTTTCACGGCAAAACTGAGGGAAATGTACAGAGATTTCCTATATTCCCCTGTATGCACACATGTGTAGCCCCTCCCATTACCAACATCACTCAGCAGAGTGGTACATTTATTAGAAACAAGAGGCTTGGTGCACGAAATTCGGCCTGCACCCTCTCAAAATCTGGGATCCCTCTCACAATCCAGGACTACTGGCCCCTAATTGCTTACCTGCCTGCCTGAGCACCCCTAACCACTCTGCCTTCCTGATCGCCCCTAACCCTTCTGCCTGCCTGATCACCCCTAACCACCTCTACCTGCCTGATCATCCCTAACCACCTCTGCCTACCTGATCACCCCTAACTGCCTCTGCCTGCCTGGTTGCCCCTAACTGCCTCTGCCTGCCTGGTTGCCCCTAACTGCCTCTGCCTGCCTGGTTGCCCCTAACTACCCACCTGCCTGCCTGATCACCCCTATATACTCCTGCCTACCTGTATGATTACCCTTAACCGCCTCTGTCTGCCCACCTGATTGCTCCTAAGCACTCTGCCTGCCTGATTGCCCCTAACCACCTCTGCTTGCCTGATCATCCCTAATCATTCTGCTGCCTCCCTGATCGTCCCTAACTGCTCGCCTGCCTACCTGATCACCCCTAATCTCTCAATGGGGCGGGTGCTGGCCAGGGTGAGGGGCCATGGTCATTCTGGCCTCTGGTTGTTCTGGTCGTTCTACCATTTTGGTCGCTGGGCTTTTATTATATAGGATGATAAATGTACACAGTCACATCATTATTGCCCAGAGTCCATAGATTACATTAGGGTTCCCTTTTGGTGTTATTCATTCTATGGCTTTGAATAAATGTTTAATGACATGTATCATCATTACGATATCATACAGATTATTTTCACTGCTATAAAAATCCTCTTTGCTCCACCTATTCCTCCATCTCCTTCCTCCAAACTCTGACAACTACTGGTCTTTTTATTGTCTGCACAGTTTTACTTTTTCCAGAATATCCTAGAGTTGTAATCATACAGTATGTAGCCTTTTCAGATTGACTTCTTTCCCTTAGAAAATTACATTTAAGGTCACTCCAGGTCTTTTGGTGGCTTGATGGCTTTTTTTCCACTCAGTAATACTCCATTTTCTTAATATACAACAGTTTATTTATCCATTCACTTACTGAAAGATATTTGGTTGCTTCCAAAAATTGCCAATTATAAATAAAGCTACTATAAATATTTGTCTACAGGTTTTTGTGTGGGCATAAGTTTTAAACTCCTTTGGGTAAATACCAAGGAATGTGACTGCTGGACGATATGCCAAAAGCATGTTCAGTTTTATAAGAACCTGCTAAACTTTCTTCTAAAGTGGCTGTGGCATCTATACCATCTTCACTGCTCACTGGAGACATACAGCAACTTATCCTAGGCCTGTGGTCGGCAAACCACGACTCGCGAGCCACATGCGGCTCTTTGGCCCCTTGAGTGTGGCTCTTCCACAAAATACCACATAGGGGTGTGCACATACAGTACAATTGAAACTTCATGGCCCATGCGCAGAAGTCGGTATTTTGTGGAGGAGCTGCTATTTTGTGGAAGAGCCACACTCAAGGGGCCAAAGAGCCGCATGTGGCTCGCGAGCCACGGTTTGCCGAGCTGCAGTTTGCTGACCACTGTCCTAGGCCAACATTATCAACCATGACTGTATCTTTCTCTCAACATCCTCTCTCCACCCTATAAAAGGTAGAACCCATAGATGTTCTGCTTTTTTCTCTTACTCTCATCATTTAAAACTTTGTTGATTTCACCTGAGGCAAACTAACAAATATATTTAACCATCTTTCATATTTTCTTCTGTCTTTCAATTATTCCCCCTTACCTGACTGAAATTTTAGTTCTATTTCCTTTTCTTTCTATAGATTCCAGAAATGTTTCTAATTTGAGCAGAAAATACAATAATGCAAATAAAAAACCATTTTCAGAATTATATGCAATTTAAAAAATATCAATGCTTTCTTGCTCAAACATTTCTAAAACTGTCCTAAATTTTATTTTGTAAGTCTTATAAAATATCTCATCTATATCTTTCTTTTTCTTTAAGTGAATAAATTTTTGTATTAAACTATAAATATATTCAAAATAAATTAAACATCATTTTATCCAGTTGTGTTATTCATATTGCTATCTAGTTACCTTTTTACTCATTACATCTAAAACCTTAAGCTCTACTATGTTTTAATTAGATTTTAGGAGTTAGTCTAGAAATCTAACTATAATGGTTGAACAACTGATTTACTAGGAAATTTTAAGAAAAGAACTAATTTCCAAGTTTAGAACTTATAACTAACAGTATTAAATTTCAAGTCCAGTTTTCAAATTTTTTTAAAATATATTTTTATTGATTTCAGAGAGGAAGGGAGAGAGAGCAAGATAGAAACATCAATGATGAGAGAGAATCATTGATCAGCTGTCTCGGCACAACCCCTAGTAGGGATTAAGCCTGCAACTTGGGCATGTGCCCTTGACAGGAATCAAACCCAGGACACTTCAATCCACAGGCCGACACTCTATCCACTGAGACAAACCAGCTAGGGCCAAATTATTTTATTTCAGTATCAAGACACTTTCTATTTTTGCTACACTACTCTTCATAGTTGTTATCTCTAATGACTATATAAAAATAGAATACTTTTGAAAGTAAAAACAAAGTCCCAAACATGAAATAAATAGAAAATATCCCTGAGAAGTACCTGATAATTCTAAAATAAATGTAGAATATGATTTTGACAGAAATACTTCTTTAAAGTTAAATCAGTTGCAAAAATAAGAGAATAGTTTGAAAGAACTATTAATAAAATTAATAGAAAAAATTACTTTCACTCTATCTTTAAATGTTGCATCAAGCATAATACACTAGACTGAAGTTCATTATTGTTATTTTTATTTCTATGTGGTCAAAAGGACTGAAGTGAAATATAAAAAACAGATGATTAAATGAAGTAAAAATGTATTAAGTATAGCTCCTATATTAACTCAAGGTCAATATAACAAAATCTCTGTATAACAACATTTTTCACCATAGAGATAGGCCCCAACTCATGTGTTTGCAAGAATGAATCACTTCCAAAATCTATCCAAAAAAAGAGACAATTGACCTCAATATCCAATACAGAATGTCTACAGCAAGAGTTTTTGATTTTAGTGCAAAATCCTACTGGTTGGCTTTTCAGGCCCAGAGTGCTGTGTTACAGATTCTGAGGTGACTCCTGTGGTAAATGAGAAAGAATACTGTCAACCCACTAGGTAAATGACTCCTCCAAAACTTCTCTATTATTAAAATCTGTAAGAGCAAAATGGTACTCCTGTCTCAGCATCTCCTTTTTTGCCCACAGCAGGCAGCTGGTATAATCCCTGCCATGTGCAGAGAAGGAGATGATGTAACCTGGGCCATGGTACAGAGAGTATTTGAAAGATGTTTTGTGTTATGCAGAAATACAGAGGTTCTGTCCTTATGATTTGCCATGGTTATGCTGTCTGCACCCCTCTATTGCCCTGTGGAGGTTCTGTTCCAATTTCACTAGGGAAGGTGCTACCACCACTGATATAGCAAAACATATTTTGTACCTAGAGTGAAAATGAAAATCATTTTTCCATAGAAATAAGATTGTGCATGACAATTGTATATAAGTATATACAAGTATACATATTTGTTCAACAAATATTGAGACAATGCACTATGGTTAGGATTATATATAATTATGTTCTTATATTTAAATTATATTATATTTAATTTTAGTAATAAGCTTTGTGATGGTTTCAGGTTTAATATTAAAACTCCCATGGGAAGTCAGTTGGCGTGGCTCAGTGGTTGAGCATCCACCTGTGAAGGTCATGGTTTGATTATCAGTCAGGGAATATATCTGGGTTGCGGGTTTGATTCCCAGTTTGGGGCATGAAGAAGTTAATTGCTCAAAGATTCTCTCTCATCATTGATGATTCTACCTCCCTCTCCCTTCCTCTTTGAAATCAATAAAAAATAAATAAAACTCCCATGGGAAAAATGTAGAAAACACGATGGATTTTGATATGAAAAAAGTTCTGTTTATCAAATATGCTGACATCTCACTTTTCTTATCTGAGTCTGAGTTTTCAAAATATCAAAGGTCTCAAACTTCAGGAAGCTGTATGAGACAAATGAAATAAGACATTAAAATTGTTTTATGGACTGTAAAAATGCTATCAAAAACAAGGTATGCCCACCAATATGCTACCTTCCCTTTCTTCCTCCTATTCATATCACTTTCTCATCTTTGACTGTGTTTGAAACTGTCCAAAGAGTCCAAAGCAATTCCTCAAATGCCTGGCTTTCTGTCTGAAAGTTTTAAATGAGGTTTTTGGCCATGCATTCTTTCTTCTGAAGACAGGCTCAGGGCAAGAGAGAAAGTAATTTAAGTGGACCAGCTGCCAGGGTGACACTTACCTGGGCATTGCTTTCAAGGAGTCATACAGAGAAGTATATATTTTAAAAAATAACAGTAATAAAACCATCCCAACTAGGATGCTGAATGCAGCAGAGGAGATTCTTATGAAGAAACTGTAGAGGAATGAGTGAACTCAGAACTGCTTGGAAAAGTAGTTAATAAAAGTCCATTATACATTATTATTTATTTCAGAGTTGAAGGGAGAGGGAGAGAGAGAGATGAAAACATCAATGAAGAGAAGGATTCATTGATTGGCTGCCTCCTGCATGTCCCCTACCAGGGATTGAGCCCAAAACCAAGGCATGTGCCCTGACTGGGAATCAAACCATGACCTACTGGTTCATAAATTGACATTCAACCACTGAGCCACACCGGCCAGGCAAAGGCTATTATCTTAAAACGGAGAGAAGGACTTACACTAGTCCAGTGATGGCGAACCTATGACACACCTGTCAGAGGTGACACACAAACTCATTTTTTGGTTGATTTTTCTTTGTTAAATGGCAATTAAATATATAAAATAAATATCAAAAATATAAGTCTTTGTTTTACTATGGTTGCAAATATCAAAAAATTTATATATGTGACACAGCACCAGAGTTAAGTTAGGGTTTTTCAAAATGCTGACATGCCGAGCTCAAAAGGTTTGCCATCACTGCCCCAGTCTGTGCTTTGTTCAAAAGAATAACACAAAGTAAATTGTCCTGAAATCCTTTGTAGTTTGTCATTTGTAATAGCTGCTCATAATTTCAGTTAACAGGCTATGAGAGGGACAGTCACAAATACCAAAAAGAGGATATATACAAGGACAATGCAAGTCAAACTGAGTTCTGTCTACATGGATACAGGAAGCAAATGCTATAAGTCACAGGTGTAACATCACAAAATACTCATTATTAACAGAAAGTGGAATAGCTTTACTATCTAAACCAGGGGTCAGCAAACTAAAGCTGGCCCTGTGTTTATAAATACAGTTTTATTATAGCACAACTATGCTCATTTGCTTACTATCATCTGTGGCCCCCTTTGCACTATAAGAACAGGGTTGAGGAATTATGACACAAACTATATGGCCTGCAAAACCTAAAATATTTAATACCTGGCCCTTTTAAAAATAAGTTTGCCTGCAACAATCTATTTAACTCTTAGAGTAAAAATAAGCGTTGGAAGTTGGAAGGATACTTTAATAATTTCAATTATTTTTAACATGTAGAGTATTGCCGTTATTTTATTCTATTAGCAAATTGTTGCCCGGGTTTCATAGGTAGTGTGCATGATGGTAAATGTAAGAATGTATTAGAGCAGCTGTCCTGCTGTAGTAGAGAGAACTTAGTATTATGAAGACCTGAGCTTAATACCCAACTTTCATGAATTATGTGACTTTGGGAGAATTACTTAAAATTTATTTAAACCTCGATTTCTGACTTCTAAAATGGAGGTAATCCTGATCGTTCTCTACATGTATATATACCCAATATCTCTTTTCCTTTACCCAGGCCAACTTGGACATTGTTGTAGCCACCAAGGCAAGAGGGTGCTATTTAGGGTCTGGGTTTAGAATTTCCAAAGAATCTATCTACCTGAATGATGCTTTGCAGCATCAGGTGGAGTCTGATGTATTGTAAGCATGTGAACTATCTTAGTGCTATCATTGTCACTTATTTATATATGTACTAGAGGCCCGGTGCACGAAATTCATGCACGGGTGGGGTCCCTAGGCCTGGCCAGCGATCAGGGCCAATTGGGGCCAGGGTGATTGGGGCAAGGCTGATTGGGGCCCGAAGGCCCTGGTGGGCTTGGGAGAAAAGGCAACAGTCACTGGGCGGCACAGAAGGAACGGATGCCAGACACCGACACCGCTTTTGGCACCTCTGCCACACGTGGTTCCCTGCCTCACCCCCTCCTCCTTCTCTCACCGCCACACCATCACTGGGGCCTGCCAACTGGGGGGAAGTTGGCCACTAGCCCCACTGCCACCCACCCCTGGTTCCCTGTCCCAGCCCAGGGCCCAACCCCTATCAGGTAATCGGGGCCTGCTGCCTAGGGGGAAGGACCATGTGAGGTTGGCCGGCCAGGGGAGGTTGGCTGTGGGAGCACACTAACCACCAGGGGGCAGTTCCTGCATTGAGTGTCTGCCCCCTGGTGGTCAGTGCATGTCATAGAGACCAGTCATTTGGTAGTAAAGGTCGCTTAGGCTCATATATATATATATATATATATATATATATATATATGTAGCTATATTTATATGATTTCCCAAACAATTACATTTTTTTATATTTTTATCTTCAAAATAGTTTGGCTGTTATGATCTCAAAAAATTTAATCATATACTAGGAATGAAGTGATATATTCAGAATTTTGCTATGGGGACAATGATACAAAATAGGTTTATTTTTTTTTCTGAGGCTGGGGAGGGAGTCACCAAAGTAATTGCATTAATCTTTTGTTTCTGCACTATGTAGACTCAGCCTCAGATAAGACAAACTGACTTTTATAAAATCCCTGCAAACCAATCATTACAAACATTAACTGGGTCCATTTTGCCTGGAGGCAGGCTTATGCTTTCCCAAGCTGCTTTTGTATTTCCCAGATTAACACAATTTTTTTTCTCTGCAAGTGTCACATTAACAATATATTCAAATGTATAAATGCTTATAAGCTGCTTTGAAAAATGCATTCAAAAGGAGAAACAGGGTTTTAGAGATTCAAGAGCAGGAAGCATGAATGAGGGTTCACTAAATGTAACATCACACGCTTGCTGCAATAGCAAAAGGATTAACTTAGCAGTAACATCATCAATTACTGTTGTGTGGAGAGGTTGCAATACAGCAAGTGCTGTACCCCTGTGCACGTGAGGAATCCATTTTCAGTCTAGGCAGGAAGATACTACTGCTACCTCTTGAAGTATGTTTTTCCTTTTCTCTGAAGCTTAAGAAATCACGTTCCTCAGGAGTGGGCCAATCTGGGGTGCTTTTTCTGTGCCTCTTCATGTGATTTGATTGGCATATAAAGATATTGCTATAGGTCTCTGGGTACTTTTGTTTCTATTGCCTAAAATATGCTTCCAAAATTAGAAAACATGAGCTTAACTTTTATAATGGCTGAAACTCTGTCATTCTGAAATAACTCAAAAACTATTTAAACATTTCCCCTTCCCCAACCTTCCTTTTTCTAACACATATCTTTTTCCCAAGGGAAGACTTGTAAGAACTTCTCAACAGAGAAAAGTGTTAGGAGAGAAATGGAAAATTATAGCTATATCAATGGAAACTAAAACTCAGGCAAAATATATTAAAAGGAAAGGGATGTTCTTCCTCCAGATTTACACATTCATAGATGAAAGATCCTGTCACCAAAGTCTATCCTGACCCTGTCACATGATGTAACCCCGCAGTCATTGCTTATCATCATAAACATTGTCACTATATAAAAGTGTGTTGTTTTTTGTGAGGTCTCTGACTATTCTTCTACTGCCCTTTGAATGTAGACTCTATGAGATCATGGCCCCTCTTCTATTTAGTTCAGTGCCTGGCACGTAGCAGACACTGAATCATATGTGTTGAATGAATAAATGAATGAATGAACTTATTCTGCCACATTGGTCATGTCTCATCTCTGCTTGACACTCAGCCCCACTGAGGATTTGAATCTATCAAGAAGTAAACATACACTCTGATCTTGCACCTTAGAGACATTTTCTCCTTGACTACTGCCAACAAACTTCCCTGTAATGTATATGGAAATCAGTTTGAAAATGCTAATGCACTACACAAATATAGGTCCATTAATGAATACTTTTATTTAATAACCAGAATGGTCTCTAGATAGTGTCTAATCCATAACCCTTTATATTTCAATGCAAAAATTAAAATTAAATGATTTTTTTTCTAAGGTCACAAGCTACTCTTAGCTTAAGTCAATATCAAATGCCAGGTCTCTCAACTCCTAGCCCAGTACTTATTTTACTCTACCCAAGTAGAGACCATCATTGCTGGGCAAAGGCATGAAAAGTTATTGAGTACCTATCAGGCTCTGAGCACTCTGTTAGGTGCTTATGGTAAATAATGTTTTTTGCTGAGCATTTTTTCAGCCGTATAAAACCCCCATTTTTTTTAGGTATGTGGCCCATGATAAGCTCCAAAGTAAAATTCTAAACCAATGTATGCTTAGCAGGTCTCCTAACAACAGTTATTTGTCCAGGAGTGACAGTGTGATATAATCTGGTCCAATAAAGCTGAAGGAAACAAAATGTGCCATGCCTGGAGGAAATAGTTCTTATTCTCATCCTCTCTCCCTCCCTCCTTCCCTCCCTCCCACCCTCCCTCCCTCCCTCCCTCCCTCTTTCTCTCCCTCCCTCTGATTGCTGAGGATAAGATTGCTGAGGACAGTAGTGTCACTGTTTTCTATTAAGGGTCAACAAATTCCAGATAGTAAATACTTTAGCTTTGCTAACATGATGGTCTGTGGTTCCTGTGGTAACTATTTAACTCAACCATTGTAATGCAAAAGTCACCAGAAAGATATAACCCAGTTAAATAAAATTTCATTTTCAAAAACAGCTGCAGCCAATCAATGTAGCTGGAAGACTACTGTCCTTGGCAGCTCAGATGTTGTGGTCCAACCCCAGCAGGTCCAGGGGTTCCCAAAGGTGTGGACGGAGTGGGCGAAGAAGGAATGACACGGAGACAGGGTTCAGTTGATCAGCAGCCTAGCCAGGTTCTCTATCCAGGATCTCCAGCCAAGTTCTGTGTTTTATTGTCTTGTTACATCTGTATTTATATATTTATTTATTTTTTTAAATATATTTTATTGATTTTAGGGCATTTCTTATCTCCATTCCAGGGAGTAAAGATTATGTAGCTTAAGGGTGATTGTTTGTAGTTAAAGTGATTAACTACCCTCCTGGCATTTAATTAAGGGGTTTTATTCCCTCCCTAACTTCAGGGAAAAATCCCTACCTGGGGAAACAACCTTTCTCGGAGAGGTGACCTTGGTTAACACATAGTGCCAAGAAGGGGAGCAAACATATTAAGAACAGTATGCCATATACGCCAGGTCCCTTGAAACATATGCTGTGCAGATGTTTCTTCCCTGCAGCGACCGTGTCAAGCAGCAAGGATGGACTGGCTTCCGGCACCACAGGTTATATAATTCCTGGAGTTTATCCTGCATTGTAACTGGCAATTATTTGAGATGATAAATTTTCTTATTACTTAAACCAGTTTTAGTAAAAGAGTATTTTCAAAAATATTATTACTAAAGCCAAGTCCACCTAATTGATTTAGGACTTTATGCACATTATTACTTACATAAACTCCAATAAAGTTGGTACTTTTAGACTCATTTTTAAGATGAAAAGATAGAACCAAAATTTCAGAGTTATTAATTGTCAAAACCAGGATTTGGACCCAAATATGCTGATCTTCCACTTTGTAATGACTCAACCCTCAGGTATGTATTCCTCAGCACTTAAAAGTGGGAGAGCAGCTGTAGCTTCACTAGGTTACAAAACCACAGAAAACATAACAAGCAGAAAGTTATTTTATTCAGGGAAGTTGTGTTTACCAAATCTTTGGAAGGGCTGGAGGGATGGATGTCAGTGGTCTGCTCTTGAACTTTCAGTTTTAAGGTCATACCAGTATACATGAAACCCTGGAGACAAGCAACAGCTACTGCTACTGATTTCTGTCACTTCAGGATCACAGTCTCCTCACATCGATGGCACTGTCACTGATGACTATTCTACAACTATGTCATGTTGAGCCACTATGATCCCTCACAACTCAGAGAATATCTGTCAACTGCTACAACAGCAATTAAATGGCCCCTGCTTCACTTCTGGTTTCTGGATCTCATTCAAGTCCATCTAAGTGATAGACCTAGCTGCAAAGGAGTCTGGGAAGTATACTTTATAACTTTTCAATCACTTCAAAGAGGAGGGAAAAGTGGACATGAAGTAAAGATTGAATGAGACTTCTCTTCAGAATGGTTTGCACATACATGATGCACACCTGTAGAAGAATGATGGCTTTAAGATAGTTTTTTAAAAAGTCTTCACAGGACTATTTCCTCATCCTTAGCCCCATCTACTGAGCCAGAGTAATGACTGCAGAGTAATTTTTCACTGTACATTTGAGGGAAGCTAATGCATTCATTATTGGAATAAAAATGGTTTGTGTCTATAAATCTTGCCCTTAGCAAAATAAATTCTCAAGGCCTATGCCAATGTGAAAGATAGGAGGGTCATGATGCTAATAGCCAACTTCCATAAATTGATAAGGGAGGCAACTTTCTCTTAAGAAAAATAATTTATGTTTCATGGCTTAGTATTGGTGAGGTATTGATCTCCCAAATGAAACATTGTGTCCACTGTAAATAAATTAGAAAAGTATTTTTAATTGGCCTAAAATATATATCCCTGTTTATTTCAAAGTATGTGGTATTTTATGCAGGAACACATTCCAAAGATGCTATGGGAAAGAACAGAACTCTGGGAATTCATTCCTAAACTCTTTACTTAGCATAGTACAAGTTTTTGGTAAGTAACCACTTCTCTGGATCTTAATTTCCATATTCCTGAAATTTGGGGATTAATAGCATAGAAGGTTTAATGAGAAAATCTGTGCAAAATGATTTGCACTTCTTAAAGAGCACTTTTCTACCTATATATGCAGGGAACATCATTACTTATGACGAGATAGTGTCGAATGCATAAATCTGAGTTCTTTGAATTATTGGCATACAGGAAAACAGCAAATCTAGGTCAACGGAGACCTTTTTCTCAGACTGCCTCTACTATGAATAAAACACAAAGAAAAATTTTCTAACTTTCTTGGGGAAAAAAAGTCTACTTTTACAATTATTTCAATACATAATCTTTCGCCAGGAGGATACAATTCTAAGGCAGGTATAGTAACCTTTTAAAAGGAGGTTTGAAGGTCTCCCTTACATGTAAGCTATCCTCTGAGAATAAGAACTGTATATATATAGTATTAAACAAGCTCGAGAACTGTGCTCAGAATTCACTCCTGTGTATCTTATTTTTATCTGATTTTAAAAAATTGTCTATAAGCTGAAAAAAATGCTCATCCATAAATTTCAAATCCAATGAGATTCCACTTTCCCTGGGAAATATATATATATATATTAAAGGACTAGAGGCCTGGTGCACAAATTTGTGCATGGTGGGGTTCCTTGGGGTAGCCTGCGGGAATCAGGCCCCAGCTCGTGCCCCCAGCTTTGCAGCCCCAGCTAGTACCCTCAGCCTCACAGCCCCGCAGCCCCTCCTGGCACCCTGACCAGCTCCCTCAGCACCTGGGAGCCGGGTGGTTACCCTGTCCCCTGCCGCCACTGCTGGTCACTGTCTGCGAGGCAATCAGCAGGGCGATTGGGCCCCTGCTCACACCCGCCTTGGCCTGGCACCGCCCACTCACCTGCTCCACCATCCCATGGGTCCCCATCCCATGGGTCCCGCTCTCATTGGGCCCATCATGGCCAGCAGTGCCTCCACTGCCACCCACTGCCAACGCCTGCCATGTTCTTCACTGCCCCCTGGTGGTCAGCACATGTCATAGCGAGCGGTTGAACTCCTAGTCGTATAATTTGCATATTAGGCTTTTATTATATAGGATATATGTTTTATATCAAATCATCCAACAGCAAGAAAATAAAAAGTCTTACTTCAGAAAAATAGTGAAAGCACTACATCTTGGGCAACCTGGATAATGGCCACAAATAATTTTGTTTAAATTTTAGTAAAAATACTTGAGTGTTATTACAAAGTAACTATTGACTTCACATGCTTGACCTATTGATCTATAGGATGAAACCATGATTTTAAAATGTATAGTCAAAAAATGCTATTTCTATATATTTGTTTTTACCAAATATAGATCTACTTAACTCTTTCATGACATAGAACCCATCTGATAAAACATGCCTAATATGAATTTTGGAAATCACCCTAGTTGATATACCAGAAGAGAATGACTTATTAGCAAATTTGATTTATGAAAGTGGTAAGGGTCCTGGATCGGTGAGTGTTCTGGATATTGTAAAAACAGATTTAGTGTCACCTTCTTTTCCAGAATAAGAACTCTGTTCCCTCCGGAAAGGGACCTGAGCAGAGGAGAGAAGAATCTGGCTGCCTACCAGTATATTTTCTCCTCAGAAATGCTTATGTTATAGCAGGAGAGATACGTTCACCATGAACTGACCAGCCACCAGCTATGACATTTGACAACATCACTTTAACAACCCAGTAGTGGGACAGTGGAAAATCAGAAGAGAGCAGGAACTCACCTGTTATCTGCAGCAGAACACAAGCCATCCTGCCTACCCTTCCCTGAAAGCATGGGCTGTGTCTCATCCCCTCAGTAACACATACTAATGATCTAGCAACATCTCTGTTGTAGGTTCAGTAGGTTTGGGTAAGGGGGCCAAGGATACAAAGATGTGTTAGCTGCATGGATATGCTTAGGATCTGGTTAGAGAACCACCAGGAAAAAATAGTAAACCCTGAATACATAACCAGGGAATGGCACTCTAGAAGGGGTCACTAAAAGCAAAATATATGGTCTATTCCATCTCCTATAAACTGGGAGTGTTTTGAACATGAATTCCTGATTTTGAAAGTGAATGAATGAGGCCAATCTACTGCTGAAGGCAACAGCCAGGAAGACGGAAACGACTGTGGAATCGTGATAGAAATGGCACTGACTCTAATCTGGGAATCCGTGATGGTTGCTTCCATGGCAAGGAAGCACAAGGGAAATTTCCCCATCTTGGTCCATCTTAAATTTATTAACAACTTAATAAACTCCCCCACAGCCAGTAATTTCCCAATGTCGACATGATGAGGCAGTGTAGTTTCCTATTAGCAAGTAGTGAGTGGGTTGCTAATTATCTATTTTCTAAATGAATTAATTAAGAATGTTAATGTATTTTTGTGCCAAGAGTGCTTAAAAAAATTTGTAACTGGAAGAGACATCGTTTAGTTCAATGAAATAAATATTTCTGAATACAACACATTGTAACCAAAGAAGCATTTCCATGAATCTGTTAACCCTGAAAATTCACACCAGCAAGGACACACAGAGAGAGAGATAACAGAAGTGCTACTTTCTGGTAAACTATCACATTATAGATCTATTCAGTCTGGGCCATGAGTTCAGAAAAGAGATTTCTGGGTTTGGAGAGGTAATTAAGGCTTTGCGGCGAAGGCAACACTTAGCTGGTCTATTCAAAAACAGACACCTAGAAAGCGAAAGAGAAATTTTGAGAGAATATGGAGGGAAGAGGTTCAGTGAATCTTAAACTGAGGAAACAGCTCAGGCAAAATCTCCAGTGTTCTTCATAATTCTCAGGAGAATGCTTATGCATTATTTGCACATAAAATATTGAATTTGAAAAGATCTTATATCGCATTCCCCAGCCATTAGTTGAATGCAGTGTGACATGTGAATGTGACAGAGGGACATAAAACAAACAAATAAACAAACTCTCGACACAAGTGCCCAAGGGAGATGATAAAAAGCTCACAAAATATCAAAAATAGAAAAACTTTTTCTACCAGTACATGCAAACACGTATTTCTGGACAAGGCCAGGATTATAACTAGGCCGAGTATAAGATTTGAGTAACAATGGAATGGTTACATTCCCACCATCACCAACCTCCCCCGGCTCATCACCAGGCAAGCTGGCACAGAGACTCTACAATAATGTATTTATTCATTTGGCTAAAGAGTGTTGCACTCTCTTAAACAGCAAATAATCCCCCCCAAAAAATTAGGCAGTATATCTTCTGAGACATGTATGCTTTAAAGAGAAAAGATGAACAAAAACAGATCCAGAGACAGCGAAGAAACAACCAGACCATCAAACCTCAGAGGGAAGGTAGGGGAGGGTGGGGGTAAGGGGGAGAGATCAACCAAAGGACTTATATCAGTGGATCTCAACCTTCCTGATGCCGCGACCCTTTAATACAGTTCTTCATGTTGTGGTGTCCCCCAACCATAAAATTATTTTTGTTGCTACTTCATAACTGTAATTTTGCTACTGTTATGAATCGTAATGTAAATATCTGATATGCAGGGCGTATTTTCATTGTTACAAATTGAACATAATTAAAGCATAGTGATTAATCACAGAAACAATATGTAATTATATATGTGTTTTTCGATGGTCTTAGGCGGCCCATGTTGAAAGGGTTGTTCGACCCCCAAAGGGGTTGCGACCCACAGGTTGAGAACCGCTGACTTATATGCTAGCATATAGGCCTAACCAATGGACACAGACAACAGGGGTGGGTGAGGGCATGAGTGGGGGGAGGGAGTAATGTGGGGATAAGGACACATATGTAATAACTTAATCAATAAAAAAAAAATTTTTTTTAAAAGAGAAAAGATGTTTCCTGGCTGTGGTGTGGCTCAGTTGGTTGGAGCATCGTCCCATTCACCAGAAGGTGGCGTTTGATTCCCTGTCAGGGCACATACCCAGGTTGAGGGTTGGATCTCCAGTCAGGGTGTGTGTGTGAGGCAACCAATATCTCTCTCTCTCTCTCTCTCTCTCTCTCTCTCTCTCCCTCTCATCAATAAAAAAGAGAGAATGAATTATCATAGTTTTCTTAAGATAGAGTCTTGATGAGTCAAAAGGTAGGGAAAATATGAGGGCACTTAGGGGAAGGTATCCACAGGCTATTGAAAGTATTTAGGATAAGGTGAAGAGAATGCTTATGGTAGCTCTATTTCTAATTATTAAAACAATCTTTATAGAATTTTGACTGTAGAGTAAGCAGCTAGAAAGGCTCCTTCCTTGATAAAAAATGTTGCCATTTGGCCTTTTACAATAGAAAGTTACTTACCTTGTTTATTCTTTTTGTTATATAACAATATATTTTAACACTCCCCTATTGATAGTTATGTAGTTTGCTTCCAATGAAAATCTTGTGTTATATCCTGATATTTTTGTGCAATTATTTCTGAAGAAAAAAAAACTAGAAGTGGAATGATCATAGAAGTTATAGCATTGGATCATCCCACCTGCTGTGTAAGAGAACCCTTGAGTGATCCCACCTGCTGTGTAAGAGAACCCTTGTGTTCCCACACTCTTGCAAATATAAAGTGTGTTATTAAGCTTCTTGGTCTTTGCTAGTCTGATAGGCAAAAAATTGTATATGGGTGTAGTTTTAATTGCCTTTTATACTTGAATGAGATATTTTCTGGGTGAAAACTTTAGGGATCACATTCCCTTTACTTTAGAGGTTATGGTCATTGCTTCAACTGACTCAGCATTTGGTGTTACTGTGGAACTAGATTTTATTTTAAACTATGTGATTTTCAAATAAATGTTTAAGGTTTCCATAATAACTCTGAATATTTCTTTCATTTTATCTCATAGGAATTGATTAATAGCATTTACAGTGCTATTAATAGTTTCTAATATCACTATGGAGACAGTAATTATTGCCTAATGCATGGTGAGTTTTGTTGTATATATTTTAATAATGTTAGAAAATAATGTATATTCTTAACTGAGATTACATACCTCTATGTCTAGAAAATAAATGTTATTTATTGTGTTTCTTCAATCTTTTAAACTCTTAGTAAACTAGTTGGTTTCCAAGAAAGAAGAACAAAAGTGCTATAGAATATTAAAGAGGAATTGAAAGATCAAAGGGATCTTTATATGTTGACACACACACACAAAAAAAGAACTTGAAGATAGGTTAAGTGTTAAAACCAAGTTTTGGGATATCTCCTACAAGTCTAAAATGTTACCTGTTCAGTGGGGATGCTTGACCACCCTACTTAAAAGTGTGACAGTTTCCACTACACACATAAGAACTTCTCACCCCCATATCCTACTTTGCTTTCTTATGGAATTTACCATAGTCTATGATGTTAATGATTTAATTATGTTTATTGTGAATTATCTGCTTTTCTCCACTAAGCTATAAGCTCCACAAGCCAACTGATTTCTGCTGTCTTAGTCACATGTATCCCAGTGCTATCTG
>NW_005871073.1:8996573-9041325 GCF_000147115.1 Myotis lucifugus
AGATATATATATATATATATATATATATATATATATATATATATATAATTATAATTATGTAAAAACAAAGTTTGAAAGTAGTTTGAAAACACATAATATACAAATGTATAGAAAAAGATCCAAAAGTACACTCATTAAATTAAGTGTTTAATTCTAGAGTGGGATTGAAAAATCAAAGAGATGTTTTTGTATTTTACCAGATATCCTTCCACACTTGATAGTTTTATGTATGTAATTACAATGTTAAAAGTATATTTGAATTGACAAGCATGTCAGAATAAATAAAATGCTTTGATAAAGAGGAGTAATAGATGACCAATTTTACCATACATGAAAATATACTCTACGGATACTAGACTTACAAATCATGGAACTAGGCATATATCTTATATAGGTTACTTGGTATACTATAAATGAGAATGTGTCACAAAAGAGGCACTTAAAATCAGGGAAGAATAGAAAAGTGTGGGGATAATTAATGAGTTAGGGGGAAGGGGTAAAAATAATGTGCATTTTTACTTTAAATCAAAAGAGAAAATATAAATAGGTTTGTGAACATAAAAACATTATACTATTCACCATAGAAAACACCATAAGTAAAATTAAAGTCCAATACTACCTTGGAAAATTTTTGAACAAATATATAAGCTATTGGGTTGCGATCCCTATTAAATCAAGGTCACATGAAAGCAAAAGAAATGCACTCTGACTCTGGTAAGTGAACAAAGATCTTAGCTATGTAGGACTGACTCAACCCTAAGCCACCAGTTTGTTTCTCTGCCTCGATGGAAAAATAAGGCACTTGCAAAATGATTACTTTATACTCAGTGACCCTAAGAGTAGTCTGGAATCCACAAACATCTACTTGCAGAATTTTAAAAGGGCTTTAAGATCATAGAAGTGCTGGTCTTTGTATAAATTGAGACATCCCACATTTATTTTTATTGTAGTTGAAACGCGAATCATGAATGTCCGTTCAACAACAGATCTGTGCAAAGTAAATTGGTACAAGAGGTGATTTAACTGCCCAGAGCACTGAGAATCTGTCTCTCTGTCATCCCTGTCAATAATAATTAGCCCTTTCTGAAAGGGGTGTTGTAGATACACTGTCAAAATGGTCCTTAAAGGAAGGATGTAATTTGGCTTACAGAAATCCATTACAAACAAATAACTGCTCGTGGAGGAAAAATACAACAAAGCATCCATCGCACTTGGAAATGATAATCAGAGTAAATACCATCCTGAGCCTAGACTGGGCCTTATGTAAGAAATCATCACATTGCAATTAAACAGTATTTTCTCAGAGTAATGACACTTTGAAACAGGTACATACAAATTGGGAGGAGAAAAATAATATCTCTCAGTCACTTCCCTGCCCCCTATCTCTGCTTCCACAAACCCAAACTCTATGACACAAGAGAAAATCCAGCAATCCTGTAAGAAAGAATTTTCTGGCTCATTTTTATTAGAGACCTGGAAATAGCATAGGATCAATTTATAAACCAGACAGGGTGCCCGTTGTGTCAAATAGAAAATCAATCCAGGAGTCCCAACCCTGCTTGTGGCCTTCAGGGCTGCTTCGGTAAGCAGAAGAAGAAAAGGGCAGTGCCAGAGGTTTGGGAGCACAGACCTCAAATCGCCAGCTGCAGAGCCTGATTCCTCAGGGACTTGGCAATTAGAGTTCGAACTGTGGGTTCGAGAGGAAGAACTGTCCTGGTAAGGCATACTCGCTCTTTTGAGGTGAGCCATGTTATTCAACTGACATTTTTGAGGACTTGGTGGATTAGGTACTGAGCTAAGGCTTTACATAAATTATCTCATTTAATCTCCACAATAGCCCTACGAGGTAGATGCTATTATAATTCTCCTAGACAGAAAGGAATAACGACACAAGTCAGTTAGCCCAAGTACTGACCTAGTAAGCGAAGTCATCCCTTTTTATCTTAAATGCTTAGAAAATAAAACATCTTTCTAGTCTCTTTGTATTAGTTTATCAGGCCCTGACACAGTTCCACAAACAACAACAAAAATTTTTTTTTCCTCAAGTTTTGGAGGTTGGAAGTCTAAAATCAAGGTGTTGGCAGGATGGGTTTCTTCTGAGGCCTCTCCCTTTGACTTACAGATGGCCACGAAGTCCCAGTGTTTTCACATATCTTCCTTTCCTGTGTCTCTGAGTCCTAATTTCCTCTTTGAAGGCCCTATGTCCAAATGTAGTCACTTTCTGAGGTACTGGAGTTAGGACTTTTAACATGTTTATGTTGGGAGGGACACAACTAAACCCATAAAAGTCTTCATTATTATAATTTTTACAGTCCACTCATTAAATATTTTATAAAACAACTAGAGGCCCATTACACAAATTCGTGCACCAGTGGGGTCCTTTGGCCTGGCCTGTGGGATCGGCTGAAACTGGCTCTCCGACATCCCCCAAGGGGTTACAGATTGCGAGAGGGTTCAGGCCAGGCTGACGGACCCCACCAGTGCACGATCAGGGCTGGGGAGGGACGCGAGAGGTTGGCCAGCAAGAGAGAAACCGTGGGAGGGCTCCAGGGCATGTCTGGCCCCCAGCAGCTAGCTAACTTACCGGTCGGAGTGTCTGCCCCCTGATGGTCAATGCACATCATAGCAAGCGGTTGAGTGGCCTTAGCATATCATTAGCATATTATGCTTTGATTGGTTGAACGAAAGACCGGACACTTAGCATATAGGCTTTTATTATATAGGATGACCATAACTTGTAAATCTTTTAGTCTATCCCATAAAAAACTATACCTGATTGCAGTTGGAGAAAAACCTACAATGCACTGACTGACTGGTCTCACTTTATATGTTCTTGACATTCAAGGTAGTTGGGGTGACCCCAAAATCATACAGTAACTATCCATCCAGTGACTTGCAAATTTCATTGTGCATCAGAATCCCTGGAAGACTTTCTGAGTTCACCCCAACCCTACTCTCCAGTTCCTCATTCAATAGTTCTGAGGTAAGGACTGTGAATTTACATTTCTAATAAGTTTCCAGGTGATATTTATACTGTTGGTCTGGGAACTACCCTTTGAGAACCACTGTTATAATTCATTTCCAGTCCACTCTCCTAGGTGACTGTCCCACACCTAATTTTCCTTTAAGCCTCCAATGCCTGCTTGCCCATCTTCACTCTCAGCTCATGATCATCTCTCTTCCTCCTTCACCAGGAAAAGTAAAACAATTAGAAGAGAACTTGCTCACACTCCCACTACTACATCTCCTCACTCACCCACTGGCATCTGTACTCACTCGGCAGTCCTGGCTGTTTTGAAAGATGAATTCCCTGCAGTCTTTCTAGAGCCAATCCCAACAATGTGTACTGGATACAAAGCCCTGTTGCCTACTCAAAGAAATTAGTCCATGTATTTTTCCTTCTTTTAAACTTCATATTCAAATAATTACCAAGTTCTACAGACTCTCTTCAAATTCACTATTAGAACACAAATTTTGGTTTCATTATTACTTACCAAAATAATATTTAGACTCATTTATTTTGCCTAGTATAATGCTTTCTCCAACCTATTTTGTTATAAAGTTGGTAGTATTTGTTTTCTAAAACGTAAAAATAAGAAGTATATTTGATATGCTAAGAAAGGAGAGAAAATAGATGCTCAGTTAAAACCAGAAAAGGCAGAAAAATAGTGGAAGACAAAAATAGGAACAAAGAGCAAGGTCAAAAAACAGAAACTAACAAATATCTTAGACTTTAATCAAACTATATCAATTATCAATTTAAACATCAATGGTTGAAATGCACCAATTAAAAGACAGAAATTGTCAGAATGAAGCAAAAAGAAAAAAAGCCCCCAAACTATTGCCTATTTAAAATTACTTGAATCTAAAGACACATATTATTTAAAAGTAAATAGATGGAGAAAGTATACCACCCTAACAATAATCAAAAGAAATCAGTAGCTATATTAATTTTAGATTGAGCAGACATTAAGTAAGGGAAGTTTTCAAGGATGAAGGGCATTGCACAATGATAAATGGGTCAATTCTTCAAGAACACAATATAACTCTTAACACAAGAGCACCTAATAACAGAGTGTCAAACTACATAAGACAAAAACTGATAGAACTTCATGGAAATATATATGACTGCACTATTATAATTGGAGACTTCAACAGAAATGGAACAGACATGGGAGAAATATAAATGTAAATGTATATTATTAAGTGAATGATGTCAATCCAAAAAGGCTACATGCTGTATAATTCTAACCATAGAATGTTCTAGAAAAATGAAAAACTATAGAGACAGTAAAAAGATCAGTGGTGGCTAAGATTTGGGGGGAGGGATGAATATGGAGAACACAGAGAACTTTAGGACTTTTTAGTACTCTGTATGCTATTATAATGATGAATATATGTTATTTTACATTTGTCCAAATGTATATAGTATACAAATCAAGAATGAACTCTAATGTAATCTGTGGACTTTGCATGATTATGATGTGTCAATATATTTTCATCCTTAGTAATAAATGAACCATTCTGATGAAGGATATTGATAAGGGGGGGGGCAGAGCATATATCAGGAATCTCTATACATTCCTCTTAATGTTTTTTTGTAAATTAAAACTGCTCTTGAAAAATCATCTTTTAAAAAAAGTAGCTATGAAATATTGCTTCAGCTTCCTTCCCTGCTTTACCTCTGTTTAGACTCTCGTTGTCTTCCTATTTCCTATATTATCCAAATACTAAGCATGTCCTATTAGGTTTCACTATCTGCCTCCAAACAACAGTTCCCCCATCAACACCTGCCTACCCTCCTCATATTCCCTATATTGTATGTCTCTATGTTGAGTTAGTTTCCCCAGAAGCAGATGCAGAGACAAGGCTTTGAATATAATGGTTTTATAATTTGGGAGATGTCCCCCAAAAGTACCTTAAACATTTGGGAAAGGGAGACAGGGAAGAAAAAAGACCAATAAAGTGTTTATCATCAAGCAGGTTTTAGAATTAGAGAAATTTAGATTCATTGTCACTGGAAAATCCTGGGGGACAGCAAGAAAGCCCCCTCTCTGTTATCCAAACCCCAATCTCACTTGCCTCCAAGGAATATTTATTCTCCGATCTATTTGCCACTGGACAAGAATTGCTCTGAGTGCATTCACTCCCTCAGACTTTTAGCCTGCCCTGTGCATGGACGATAGAAAGTCTCCAGCAGAGGTTACAGGTGCTTCCAGTAGAATGCAAGTTACCAGAATGGTGAATGCCAAAGCCATATTGGGTGGGCACCAATTTAGTGCACATGGTACACATTTTCACTTTTACCTCTATGGCTATGCTTAAACTGTTAGGTGTGATGAAATTATAGTAGACCTTTAATCTCAAAGTTAATTGTCACTTACTCCAATTCCATCCCTGAGGAATAATTAATGATTTTTTCCCTTGTACTTCCATCATACTTCATTGGAGAGCAGAATGTCAGCCTGTTCTCTGCATCACCATACAGTGCTGTCATCTCTATTTTACTAATGAGGAAATAGACAAGGCATGCCCAAGATGGTCTGACTCCTAAAAGTTAGAGCCCAGACTCCAACCTGGTACCCTTAATCCAGAATTTTCTACCTGGCTTAGAAACCCTTCACATAAACTGAATTTGTATCTGCTATATTCAATAATTGAGAACACCAACCGGCTGAAATAAATCTTCTGGCATTGAGAGAATCAGTGGTGCAGTGTGGAACAGATTCATTGGAGGAGAAAAAAAACACACACACACTTTATATGGATTACTCCTATATGAAATGCTGCGCAAGATCTGAGTGCAGATATGAACACATCTATATTTCCAAACAATAGCTCAAGGATTACCTCCCTTATAAAAAAAAGAAGTCAAGTTTCTCCCTCCAGGTGCTCTTCATTTTTCGTGGTGGCTTACACAAACTAAAAAGAGCATTACAGACTTCCACACCCAAACCTGCAGAGACTCAGTGTCTCAAACAATTGCCTTCATTGCATCCTGCAGCAGCACAGTGGACAATGGAAAGAGGCCCTACCCCATCCACTAGTCAAGGTAGTCTCCTTCTGTGATGATCTCACTGGTCTAAACGCTAACCAGCTGACTTTCAAGAAATTCCACTGATCTTGTGCCCTCAGGGCTACCCTTGGGCTTCCAGTATTAATTGAAGCAATTGGTGCTCTATCCTTACGATCTTCTAAACAGTAAACTCAGGGTGTTTGCTGATCCCAGAACACCGGGACAGGATGGTTCAGGTACCTGCTACCTAACACGAATAAGGATCTTTTCTGTTTTCCCTTCTCAACCCTACCTCCTGTATCATCAATTTAATATTAGAGTGCTTGTTCTTTTTAATGCTATTAACAGGTGTAAAGCTCAGACTACAACTTCAATTGAGCAATAAATATGCAGTCCTTTACTTTTTAAAACTCAGTTTTTATTTTGAGATGCACCTTTCCCACAGAAGTGGTAGGCAACTTGAACTCAAACCCATTCATAATTTGTCTCCTTGTGGAGCCTTGGAGAGTGATCTGGGATTCGGTAGTGGAACCTCTGATTTTCAAGCATTCATCCATACCGAGAGCAACTGAGACACACTCAGCTTCCATCTGTATGATCCATTCTAACTTGCTGGCTCACTCATGCTTTCAGGAACGCTTGGTACAGAGAACTCTTCTCTGAGTTACCCCTGGATCCTATTTCTCCAACACCCCACACAGTCATTTCCTCTCAGAGTTTTGCCACTGCTCACTATTGCTATTGATGGCCCAGGCCTCAGTCCCTACCACACACAGGCTTGTACATGCTATCTTGTTTTCACCTTCCAGGCTAAGACACATCTCTCTAGTCTTAAGGGATTGAGTCCTGTTGGGGTCCAACCCCAACGGGTCCAGGGATCCCCAAAGGTGTGGACGGAGTCGGCGAAGAATGAATGACATGGAAACTGGGTTCAGTTCATCAGCATAGCGAGGTTCTCCCTCCAGGATCCCCAGCCAAGTTTTGTCCAAGATCTCCAACCAAGTTCTGGTGCCATGTTCTCTCGCTAGGTTCTCCAGCCAGGTTCTCCATGTTCTCCAGCCAGGTTCAGTCACCAGGTTCTTTAGCCAGGTTCTATCCAGGTTCTTTTGCCATGTTCTGTCTAGGTTCTCCAGTGAAGTTCTGTAGCCAGGTTCTGTCCAGGATCTTTTGCCATGTTCTCTGGCTAGGTTCTGGTTAGGGTCTGACGAGGATCTGATGAGGAGCTGATGAGGAGCTGATGAGGAGCTGATGAGGTTGTGTTGTTTATTGTCTTGTTACATCCGTATTTATACCAGCCATTTTAATCCTGTCAATTTCTATTACAAAGGTTAGGGCGTTTCTTATCTCCATTCCAGGGAGTAAAGATTATGTAGCTTAACTACCCGCCTGGCACTTAATTAAGGGGTTGTATCTCCCCCTAACCTCAGGGAAAAATCCCCACCTGGGGAAACAACCTTTCTCGGAGAGGTGACCTTGGTTAAAACACATGGCGCCAAGAAGGTGAGCAAACATATTAAGAACAGTATGCCATATATGCCAGGTCCCTTGAAACAGCAAGGATGGACCGGCTCCCGGCAGAGTCCAGCTCTACCTGCTATTTCAAGCCAACCGGCCAATTCTCTCTCTTCTCTGGGATTTTTCTGAAAAACAAACAAATAATCTAACAAATAAAGATTAACAAGGTATTTCTACGTTCTGTCTTTACACACCTCTTCCCTGAGTTGGATGGCAGGAATAGAAGGAGTGATTTAGAGAGAGAAAGAATCCAGATAAATATTGCAAATTATTACCCTAGATACATCTGGAAGCATAAAGATATAACTACAACTTCTTCATCACATTGGAACTACAAGCATTGTCCTTATTCTACATAAAGCTATAACCTAAGCCAGCGGTTCTCAACCTGTGGGTCGCGATCCCTTTGGTGGTCGAATGACCCTTTCACAGGGGTCACCTAAGACCATCCTGCATATCAGATATTTACATTACGATTCATAGCAGTAGCAACATTACAGTTATGAAGTAGCAACGAAAATAATTTTATTGTTGGGTCACAACATGAGGAACTGTATTTAAAGAGCCAGAAGGTTAAGAACCACTGACTAAGCCCTTGTGAACAAATATCCCCTTTATATTCCATTTTTTCACCTCCGAAATAGGTCCTCTTGTCATACTCCTATCTTGTACTATATATAAAATATTTTAAGGATACTAGAAAGCCCTGTATATCCCCCTCTTTTAAAATATATGTTTATTAATTTCAGACAGGAAAGGAGAAGGAGAAAGAAATAGAAACATGAATGATGAGAGAAAATCATTGATTGGCCGCCCCCTGTACACCCCCTACTGGGGATCGAGCCCACAACCCAGGCACATGCCCTGACCAGGAATCAAACTGTGACCTCCTGGTTCATAGGTTGATGCTCAACCAATGAACAACACTGGCCAGACTATCTCCCTCTTTTAAAGGGGAACTTCTCCCTAAATGTCCAAGTGGTTTTCTGGCTACAAATGTATTCCCTAGTGAAATATCCACAAAAAGTATCAAATAAGAAAAAATGAAAATGTGTTCAATTGCTATAACTTGATAAACCTTAATATTAATACATTCACTCCCAAAGGACATGGGTAGAGGAGATGGTGAAGATAACCAGTGATTGAGAACCATGATTCTGTATTAGAACCTAGTCTTCTGCTTCTAAAAACATCACCTTGTTATAAAAGACTTACATATTTCTAGATAAAGCAAACCTTTACCCTTGTCCAAATGGGCGAATATATTTTTGTGAGTGTCTGTTCTTATAGTCTAACAAGAATCACTTTGGAAAACAAAAGGAAAGATCAAAAAATTGCTGAAAAACAATGCTGCTATTCCGTTATATAGAGGTCATAGTCTTCCTCTGTGAGATACTCTGAAGATGTTGTTCAGATGTTCAGAGGCTGCTGAGGAGAAAAAGGAAAAAATGCACACTGTTAGGTCTCAGTTAAATAACTGTCTATTGCAACATAAGCTAATAGTTATTCATTATTCAGTTAATTATTTGGTACAAACAAATAAATATTCTCCCACTTGTTAGTCCCTGGGGGTTTTCTTAATCTTATCTGGATTTACTTTCGGTGAATTTCTGAGTAATCAGAAGTTATAGGTTGGATTCATCTTGTGCTAGGGACTCCCATGGTGTAACTGCCTCATTTTTTTTCTTTTAATTTCAAAGGAAATTGCCCATCCAAAGTGAAAATTGTGGGGTTTTTTTTGTTTTGTTTTGTTTTGGTGGTATTTTCCTCTTTGTTGGTATTGTTATTGTTGCTGTGGTTCTAATCAGATAGTTCTTTCAAACAGAAGCAATCAAGTTTCTTTTTTCATTGCCACCACCCTTCCCACTCACTCCATGCTGTTAAGGAAATACCTTTGTTAGTAAAGTGACTTATCTATGTTTATGTGTGCAGCTGAAGCAGCTGGAAAGATCATCCTAAAGGACTCTTTTCAGACCATATAAGCTAAAATGTCATCAAAGATGTGGCAATGTCTCAGGGTCACGAGTATTTTCTAAGGTGTAAAGAGTCTTCCAGAGAAAGGAAAAGAAATTTGCACTCAGTAGAGTAAAAAGAAGAACATTTCATTTTAAGCTCCACAATCTGAAAATGGTCCAGGCATCCTCATCTGTTTCTAAAACCAGAAGCCATAGCCACATTCAACTTCTCCTCTTTTCATTCCTGCATTAGCTGGAGACAAGAACTTCCTCTGCAGATGAACAGAAAATGTACTCCTCTCTGTCCAAGTAGTACCTGAAATCCCCACTAGGAAAGCCATGACTCTGGGTTTTCGGATGGACAGCTAACACGTACACATGCTCCCAGTCAATAACATGCTTTGGTTTACAGATCGAATTTCATCACTTCACTGAAAGCAAAAATATGAGGGAGTGGAATGTAATACAATAAAGTATGACTGCAGGAAGGCAGAGAAAGATCTGAAAAAGGGGGACACTTTCTGGCAAAGGCAGATCAAACAGTAGAGTAGAAAAAGTAGGGTGACAGGAGAAAAGAGCCATACAACTTATTCAAATCTACACTCAAACTATTTTCTCAAATGGTAGGCAGAGTGTCTTCTTTCTATACAAAGGATGTATAGACTTTAAACCTAGGCTGTTCCTCATGGCAGCTAAAACAACTTACTGGAAAACCAGTTGGCCAATTAAATATTTCATTAAATGAGTCACAACCAGAAAAATTACAAGGGAAGAGAGTGTAATTTCATGTTTTCTTAAAAACAGTAGAAAATTTTCTGCTTTTAATCAAAGTCAACTCAGTCAAAAGGACTATCATTATATCTAATTCATAGAATTTCTTTCTTTCTTTGGCCACGTGAACAATAGTTCTAAAAAGTGGAATTCAAAGAAAAGGTATTATGCTTCTTCCTCACCATTTCTACTTTAGTTGAGAAGAATCAGACAAGAGATGATTGTTGAAGTGTAGTCATTTTTTTTTTTATGTATGGCTTGAAATTGTTAGAAGTTGTAACTGGGATTTTCTGTTCAAAATTTTCCACATATCCAAAGCTCATAATGAGAGTGTTGACTAATCAGCTTCTAAGTTCCTGACTGTGCTTATACTTGAGAAGTGTAAATGATTTGTCAATCAGAATAGTGGACACTATTGGGTAACGTGTGTGTGTGTGTGTGTGTGTGTGTGTGTGTGTGTGTGTGTAAGAGAGAGCATGAAAGTGGGTAGAAAAGAGAGAATGCAATAAAAGAGAAAATTAGACGGAGAAATAAAGTGGATCTGTCCACAGTGCCCAAAAGTAAAAAAAGAAACTTTTTTTAGTTAAGACGCAGTGTGGTAATCATCCACTTACTTCCTTGTCCTTCCACAGTAATAAAGTGTCCATGATATGCCAGACCCTGAGGCTCAAGGGGCATATGCCTAAGAAGCCAGGAGGGAAGCAGACTAGTGGCAGGAGAGAAAAGACTTGAATCCAGTGCCAATAGATCTGATGAAACATCGAGGCCTCGGGTTCTGTAACCTTATCACCTCACCTATTAAACAGCACCCCTTTCTTGTCCTTCCAAACACCTGAACTGCTTACAAATCCTCATCTCTATGCTCTTTCACATTCCCCAAACCCATTTCCCCTTCACCTTAATAACTATTTCCTTTCATGAATTATAGCTGCCTAATAAATTCCCACTCATCTTTTAGGACAAAAATTGAAAACATCAGCCTTTGGGAAGTTTTCTCTTCACTTTTTAAGCAGGGTGTCTTTTTTCTTATTTATGGTCTGTTTCACCAGTCATGTAATATTCCTCTATTTCAGTGATTTTCAACTTGTGTGCTGCAAGAGTTTTAAAAACAGGCAATCCCTGATTACTTTTTCTTTAGATTGTCAAATTAAAAAAAATGACTATAGACACAACAATAAGCTGACTGGTGTGAATGAATTACAATTATATCTATTTTTTGTCATATTGGCAAAAATATACTTTTTGATGAGCCACAGAATTTTGGTAATTAGTTTATATGTGCCATGCGATGAAGAAGGTTGAAAATCCCTGCTCTATTTGGTCTTTCCCCACACTGAGCTAGAGGATGTCTTGTCTCAGCATCCTCAGCACAGTTTCTGGAACAATATAGTATCAGGAGTTTAGAGCCTAAGTCACTTATGGGTAAGTACAGACTCCAAGTAAAACAAGGCCAGCCACCTCCCTCACTCTGAGAGCTTTCTAAGTGCCACAAATATGCAAAATCCCACAACATATACTAAGCACAAACTAGGCATTATCAGACATAACCAAGGTTATGTCGTGTGTGCTCCCTGTGACTTTGTTAAAAGGTTGCTAAAAAATAAAATAAAAAGTCTTGTCTCTTTCATTTTAAATGTTTCCCAAGAGTCTTCAGTTTCCCTGGAATTTCTATTAATAATTCCATTTATCCCAGTAATACAATATGTGTCAAACATCACAATGTCTATGAGAGATTAATAACCTAAGTTTGTCATGACATGAGAAAAGAAAAGATTGATGAAAAAAGAAAAGCTCTGGAAAGAGAATTTGATGCCAAATTAGGATTTCAAGGTGAACTGATAAAGAGCAACTTTAGAATTGGCATGTTGCCCTGCAAAGTTCTTTAGGCACCACACCCGATACACTATGTGGCCTCAATTCACCTTGGGTCCCAGGGGACTCAGCAGTGGAAGTCTGACTTGGGCTCCTATACCCTCTCCTCACATGCACAAGTCCTGTCTTGCTTCCAATTATCTTGGTTTTTTAAATGCACTCCTCTTTCCCATTTTTGTTTATTCATCTGCCAGTTGGTTTTTGAGATATAACTTCTTATAGCAGATCTGATTCTGTTCCAGCTTGTTTTCCTTAGGCTACGTTGAGTAAATCCTCTGCATGGGAACGTCTGTCCTCAGGATTTATCTTTTGTTCAGTCAGAGCAGGCAGCTTGTGAAATGTAACCTATGGTGTCATCATAGTGTCCATAGCTCTGTGCCCAATGTCTGGTGTATTGAGGGCATTTAATATATATATATATATATTACATTGTGTATTCCTCTAGTACATAGCTACTGTCACACTAAACAAGAGACAATAGGAAATCAGTGAAATGGGGTTTCAAGCTAGGATAAGCAACACCAAACAAACAAACAAACAAACAAAAGGACAGGAATTAAGGAATTAAATATAGGTACAAAGCAAGGGGAGCAGTGTGCAGCAAAAATGGAAAAAGGTAAAAACAATAAAGATAGAGGCAGAGGTAGATTTTTTGAGAAAACTAATGAAACTGAAATCAAAGCCCCTCCTTCTAATTCCTGTACCTAATTGTACATGTATACTTTTAGATCTGTTTCTTAAAGAGGATCCTACAGATTGTATAACATTACAGTCTCACAAAAATAGGATCTCCTCTATTAAAAGATAATAATAGTAAGTTATTCATTCTGTCACTCCATAAACATGTATTGAGTGTTAAGTCCTTTGCTAATCACTGGAGACTCAAAGTTAAGAAGAGAGTCTAGCAAGCATATTACTTACTAATAATTTTATTCCTATCTCATATTTGTATATTATTTTCAGTACACAAAGTACATAAACCTTGTCAGTTGATCCTCACTACAAGCCAGTGAGTGGATCTTCTCAACAATATAACTGAGAGTTATTCGCCCCACTGCACAAATGAAGAAACTGAGACAGAGATATAAAAATGTGTGTGGATGGCAGGATAATGACCCCTATTATGTCCAGTCTTTAAGCCCCAAAACCTTACATGGTAAAAGGGATTCTGCGGATGTGATCAAGGTTACAGACTTTAAGACAGAGAAATTATTCTGGATTTCCCAAGTGGGCCCAATTTAATCATGTGAATCCTTAAAAGCGGAGAGTGATTCTTTTAGCTGAGGAGGGTTTTTGAGAGATAAAGCAGAAGAAAAGAGAGGAGAAATTGGAAACATGGAATGGACGGGACCCATTGCTGCTGGCACTGAAGATGGAGGAAAGAGAGCCATGAGCCAAGGAATGCACGTGACCTCTAGAAGCTGGGGCAGCCCTTAGCTAACAGCCAGCAACAACAGGACTCTTAGTTCAACAACCAGAAGGAACTGGATTCTTCTAACAGCCCACATGGGCCTGGAGTGGGATCCTCCACTAGAGCCTCCTGAAACAAATGCATCTCTGTTAGTACCTTCATATCAGCTCAGTGAGACCCATGCCAGACTTCCGACATACTCAGCTATAAAGCAATACTTGGTGTTGTTTTGAGCTGCTAAATTTGTGGAAATTTGTTACAACTGTAATAAAAAGAATACAATCATTTCTAGACCTAAGACCATCATGCTGAGCAGTGGCAGCACTAGAAGCCGGAGCTCTTGACTATTATTAATCTACTTCTGATAAAGTGGTGACTCACTGGTGGCAAAAATCTAAAGCAAAGGCCTTCCCAAACATAGAGGGACAAGCAATTCAAAAGAAAAGTCAAAGTAAAATCAGTGACTAAAGCAACCAGGAACCAGAAACTAGAGTCAGAGCTTGTACTAGACAAGCATGATCTTTTACGTATCTTTCTAACTGCAACAACAACAACAACAACAACAACAGCAACATATAGGGGAAGACAACCTACAATATGACTAGTTAAAGCCCTGGATTCTCAAAGCTGTAGCTGCATAAAAACTCTTTTTAACCTTGCAGTTCCTAATGGTGACTCAAAGCAGGCTATTAAACACAGCATATTTTAGGGCGTTATGTATGCCTAACTGTTGTCACAAAATAATTTGAAATATATGTTTGCCAGTGGATTTAACATCTCTGTAACTTTCAATGAAAACTTGCAAGTACACAATAAACCACTATGTACTTCAGCATCAAAACCCAATGTCATTTTGCCAGAACTGTCCCATTTAAATAATCTTTTTTTATCTTGAAGATATTTATTTTATAATAAATCTCAGACATAATATCATTTTGCCCTGATATACTTCAGTAAAACTATTTTCAAACAAAGGATGCTTTCTTTTATAACCCCAATGTCATTATTATACCTAACTGATTAGCAATCATTTCTTAATATTTAATACTTCTTAATATTTAATGCCCAATCCATATCCAAATTTCTCCCATTATCTCAAAATGTCTTTTTATTTTAGTTCATTTAAATAAGGATACAAACAATTTCTATTTTATATATAATATATATTATTTATTATTTATTTGTTATTGATTCTAGAGAAAGAAAGAAAGAAAGAAAGAAAGAAAGAAAGAAAGAAAGAAAGAAAGAAAGAAAGAAAGAAAAAGAAGGAAAGACGTATGTGAGAGAGACACATCCATCAGTTGTCTCCTGTACACACCCAATCAGGCAACCAGATTAGAACCTCCAACCTAGATATGTGCCCTGACAGGGATAAAACTCATGACTTTCTGGTGCATAAGATGATGCTCCAACCAACTGAGCCACACTAGCCAAGTCTCTATTTAATATATTTGATTGTTATGTCCCTTGATTTTCTTTTTTTAACTCTCTTTTAATCCAAAACCATCCCCTTCCTCAGTTCTTTTTTATTTCCCTATTTCATTATCTTATTGAAGAAACCAATTCACCTGCAGAATATCACAAATTTTCCATAAGGCTGATCTATTTTTATGGTGATATTCATAAAGTTTTTTCTGTGCTCCTTGGATTTCTATCAAAATTATATTAAAGGATTTATTAAATTCAGAATATTTGGGGAAGGGTGATGGGAGGCAGAACTTTGCTACATATTGCATCTTACTAGGGGCATAGAATGTTAGGTTATCTTCCTTTTAGATAAAGTTGAATATAACTATGGCACAGAATCTTGTGACAGCACATACTCACACACACAGATGTAGATATATTCTATTTCTTTATAAGCTGAAAGTATGAAAACCATGGAAAGAGCTAGACATAACGGAAGGAAACATTGACATGCCAGAGTGAGAGGATTATGATTACTTTATAGTCAGTAAGTGGATTTAGAAAAAGGGATTGAATGGTTCTGAAAAAAAAAACACTAAAAAGAGAATCTGTAAAGCAAATTAATAAGGATCTCTGCTTCAAATCACAGTGACCTCTGTGCTTTGAAGATCCCCCTGATACAAGAAAATAGATCATGGATCTATGAAAACAAACATGCTTCTTAATGCATTGCTAGAATTCTGAGAAAAGGAAATTTCCAAAAACAAAGTTAATGAATTAAGGATCTTTTTCAAAATCTCAAGAACAGTGAACTGAACTCAGCCTGTGATTAATAATGAGAAACCCAGGATTATTCTTAACACAATGCCAACCACCTCAAAATGGGAAGTGAACCTGAAACTCATCCACTGAGCCGGGACAATTACTAGTAAGGGAAGATAATATAGACCCAGATCTATATTGCCCCACTGATGCAGCCAAATACATAAAAAGAAACACATACTGCTAAACATAACTTAGTGAAACCACTACCAAAAACCAAAAGATCCTAAAAGCTGGCAAAGAGAAAAAGATAAATTTATACAAAAGGAAAAAATGTGATAGGCAAATATCTCAAAATTCATAATAGAAAGCAAAAGTCAGCATAATAACATTTTCAAGGTGCAGAGAAATAACTGTCAACTTAGAATTGTGTGCAACAAAATTATCTTTCAAGAATAAAGATGAAAATGACATTTTTGATGAACAAAAATTGAGTTTATAAAAAGTAAAACCATTAGAAGAAACTTTAAGCTTTAATAATACTTCAAGTAAAAGGAATATGATTCCAGAAAGGTTTAAAATAAGGGAGGACATAAGCAAAAAATTTGGTAAAAATGTAAGAAATCTTTTTTTAAAATCCATATCTGTACACAATTATAATAATGTCTAGTGTGTAGGATTGAAAAAAAATGAGATATTTACAATATTGAGAATTTTTAGTATATAAATAAGGAGAGAGTTGATTGAAATGAAAGTATTATAAATTCTATATGTTCAAGTTGATATATTATGTCAGTGACTTTAGATCTTGTCATGTTTTAAGTGTGCATGCTAAAACTTCAAAGTTTAGCTATCAAATAATAAGCCTGTGATTAATAATGAGAATTGACAACTTCAAAATCAGTAGATAGAGAACAGAATAAAAACAAAAATATTATCTATAAAAAAAAGCAATTAAAAATACAAAAAAAATGGTAGATTAAAAGTGTGAACTAAATTGGTAGAAATAATTCAAAATAAATAACAATCTGCCCTGGCCGATTTGGCTCAGTGGATGGAGCGTCAGCCTGCGGACTCAGGGGTCCCGGGTTCGATTCCGGTCGGGGGCATGTGCCTTGGTTGCTGGCACATCCCCAGTAGGGAGAGTGCAAGAGGCAGCTGATCAATGTTTCTCTCTCATCGATGTTTCGGGCTCTCTATCCCTCTCCCTTCCCCTCTGTAAAAAAGTCAATAAAATATATATATATTTTTAAAAAAACACCAATTAAAGGACAGAGATTATTAGTTTGGATTTTTACTTTTTAAAAATAAAAATAACCAAACCAATAACTATAAACAAGAGACATACCTAATATGTAAGGATACAAAGAGACAAAGTTAAAAATTATATATATATTGCCGAAACCGGTTTGGCTCAGTGGATAGAGCGTCGGCCTGCGGACTGAAAGGTCCCAGGTTCGATTCCGGTCAAGGGCATGTACCTGGGTTGCGAGCACATCCCCAGTAGGAGATGTGCAAGAAGCAGCTGATCAATGTTTCTCTCTCATCGATGTTTCTAACTATCTATCTCTCTCCCTTCCTCTCTGTAAAAAAATCAATAAAATATATAAAAAAAAAACAGTTCATTCTCTAGCATAAGTGGATTTCATTTCTTAAAAAAAAAAATTATATATATATATACATATATATATATACACATATATATATGTATCTTATTGAAGATACATATATATATATGTATATATATATATGTATATATATAATATATATATCAGGTATATGAAGAACAAAAGAAAGCTTATGGGATAGCTATAGTAATGTGAGACAAATAGATTTTAAGACAATAGCATTTTAAGGAAAAAGAAGATGACAACATACATTGAAAGCTTGAATTCACTAGAAAGGTATTATAATCATAAATTGTATTTGGTTGATAAATTAGCCACAAAAATGTATAAAGTAAAAATTAGTAGACATACAGAAAAATATATACATATTCACATTCTCAGTAGAACAATCATTTTTATTAAGGTAGAGAATGTATCTTGTCCATCATTATACTCTCAGCAGTTAATACCTGGCTTATAATGGCACTTAGTAAATATTTGTTATGTAATCAAAGTACCAGACCAAAAAAAAACACAAAAAAAAACAGAGATTGGAATAGGCAAGTTTCTGAAACAACAACAAAAAAACGTATTTCAGAGTGTCGCCAAAGAAAGACATAAGAGTAGCAAAATGTGTCTTTCAATCCTTGCAGGGGCAAGTCTGAATCTAATGTACTTTGCTGAGCATGAGGTCAAAGTCAACCAGAGGAAGACACAATGACACAGCCAAGTGCTAGATGGGAACCCAGCAGTCTGAATCCATCCTCATTGGCCCTCTCATTAATTTAGAGGAATAGAAACCCTTTGGCCCAAATGAAAAGCACAGTACTAGGAGTCCAGCCTTCACAAGGGACTGCATGATAGTTTTGATCTAAGATTTATCTGGTGGAGGATGCCCTTTTACTGGCTGGCATACATGTTCTGAAATATGTGACATTTTTCTTTACCCTAATGAATTGGGCACAATGAAGTTTCATGACAAAATAGACCAATGGGTACAATAAATCTTGAGAAATCAAGCAATAGCTTCTTTCCACCACTGTGCGTGCCCCCTATCTGAGACAGGCATCATATGTAATTAGAGTATTTTTTTAAACATGGAAAGTTCTTCTTTGTACACGATGTATGAATCCAAATATTTTGAGCTATGCCCCAACATGATTACATAGAAAGCATACTTATAAAGGAATTTAATGTTCATGTAGCCAGGAATCATGACACACATACACTTAGATCATTTTTAAAAAAAAGTATTTTCCAATCTTTGCAGTAAGTAAATAAACTAATTTCTCCTCATTTTCTCTGGACACCCACCTCCTGCAGTCCATAAGAAGCAGGCTTCACAGCCATAGATGGTGTCATTTACAAGATTAACTTAGTTGGACTTGTAGTGAAATCTGTGCACTGAAAAATGCTATTTGATATCTGTGCAGGATGACATAAATGATGCAGCCCACACAGGGTTGTCTCTGAGTGACAGAGAGCTGGACTATGCTGATGTGTAAGAATGTCACATGAGCCCTTTCTCCTGAGGGTGGCAGATTCCAGGTCAATACTGAAGATGCAGTGGACCTGTTTGCATAGATCACTGGATGCTGAGATTTGATTCTTCTGGTTGTTGAAAATGAAGAATTGGTGGTAAACTCAGACCCCCTTTCTTTATCTGTCTGTTTTGCTTTTTATTCCTCTACTCTATTGATTTGTTCTACCAATTTAAAGGTTATACTGATGTTATAAACCCGGTTTATATCCATTTCAAACTAACAAAGAACCTGGAACCTGTTTATTCTCAGTGCAGGTGTTTTAAGAGGGAGAGTTAATATACCTTCTAGTGTGAGTCTCATTCTACTCTCTGTGCAGACAAATATGATGCCAGAGGGAGAGGAGGGGAGGGGAGAAATTATTTGGCTCAGATGAAAGGGACTTCTAAGTCAGACTTCCAGTCTCTCCTGGCTCTGACGCAGTAATGCCTCCTGCTTGCTGGCCAGAAAATATAGTGTGGCTCTGATAATAGCAAGCCCCAGACACGTTTTCACTTCATGTATCTGGATTAGAACAGCTGTGATTTTGCATTTCTGTTGCTGCCTTTTGCTCCTACATGTTTGCACTACGAAGATAAAAATAACATGACACAGAGCCTCTGTAAATTGAACTGTGAGGTGACAGAGAGGTGACTACTGGAATGCAGGAAGAATAAATGATCTTAGTTTATTTGTTAAAAATATGTACAGCCATGTGGAAAACGTACTTTTCTCTCCAGCCCAGTGGGCCTTTTCATCTAAGGTTCACTTGCTGCACAAGAGAGGCACTTTAAACCTCATCTTTCACAAAACTCAGCTACTTCCTTCACAGATTATCATTGTGAACATATTTTTTGAAACAATAGATGGTGTTGGTTCCTAACAAGTCGACAGCTTTTGGCTCGGAACTAGACATATTCTTCTCCAATTTAAGAATTTCCTTATTGCCAGTGGCCTCTATTTCCAATATGCTCATTACATTGAATATACTGTGGCATGTAGTACATCAGAATGCTGAGATTACCTCTGTCTGCTGCTTTAAAAAAAAATTGCTCTCAGAAACCAAAATGAATCAACGATTTTATATTTTAGAGACTTGGAGAACACAAGGTGGTCCTGTCCCAGTGCCAAAATAAAAGCCTTGTAAAGCATTTAAGAAGTTTATTCCTCCCAAGACATGAAAACATAGTCTACCTTAGCTTGCATTTGAGTTATACATGCACAGTGGATGGAAGGTAGACCTCCCCCATGTGAATAAATCTTTTGAAAAGGGGGATATTGGCTTGCCTGACTTATACACTGTACATAAAAAATATAAAACATATATTTGTGTAGTTTAAGGCAGGTGTGAGAGGAACTGAGTGGTGGCCAAGATTCTAAATAAGAGGTGTACAATGTGTGAAAAACATATGGTAATGTGTGAAAATGTAAGCCTGTATATGAAAGACCTGACCGGTGTGTGTGTTTATTATGTGCTCAAAAGGTCATTTATTTCTATTTCAATAGCTTTTTAATCCATATCAAGGTGCCCCTTGTGACAATGTTTTGAAAAAAGGAAACTCGAGTGAGTTCTCTACTGAGTGAAACCTATTGAAATTCTTCATACCAGGTAGATATATTGAGATCCACTAATAAATTTTGCTAATTTAGTATTTGCATTACAAAGCTATTATCCACAGGTAAGATTGCACCAGGAAGTTCACTCATCTTTCAAGATTTACACCCATATATGTATTTGTGTCTACAGATTAAGTTACAACTCATTTCAAACTATAGACCCACTCTCAATACTCCCATCCCACCTCCTCTGACCAAACAGGATCCTCGTGTCTATTGTGTTGAACATCTGAGTACATCTTCCTTAAAGAGAAACTCATTTCATGCTTCTAAAAATTCATCAGTACAAGTTGTCTGCTATGTTACATGGTAGATCTGTGGCTAGAAACCTACTTGTTGCTGTAGTATTCGACACAGAGTGCAAGAGAGAGATAAAGTGCTAAATTATTGATGCTAAACCTGCCCCAAGGAAAGAGGAGATGTGAATCCTGAAGCTGAAATAAGACTAAAGAAAAATGATTTAAATTGAGGAGAGTCCTCCAAACCAGAGCTCATCTAAAAAAAAATGCTGCTTTTGTTTTCATAATCAGAAAGGAATGTTAATCCCACATATTACAAAAAAGGCATCCAAAAACACTTACAAAATGTATAGAAGAGTCAAGCTCCCTGAATATAAATTTGTAGTGTAACAAAAGGCAAAAGGTTAAAAACATTATAAATTCAATTGCTGAAGTGACACTACCAGGGAATACATAGAGTAAAAAGAGAAGCTGTAGGCCAGAACCCTAAGAAATATTAATACAACATCAAACTGGGCAGAGAAAAAGAGTTCCACTAAGAGAATAAGAAGGGCTATCCATAGGAAAATCAGGAGAACATATAGTTATAGAAGTCAACACAAGAAAACTCTTCATGCTTAGTGAAATAAGCCAGTCAGAGAAAGACAAGTATCACATGATCTCAATTATGTGTGGAATCTAATAAACAAGATAAATTGACCAACAAAGTAAGTCCAAAGACATGGAGGCATGAACAGACTAATATATCTCAGAGGTGGGGTGGGGGACAGGAAGAGATAAACCAAAAATCTTATATACTTATATGCATAACCCATGGACACAGACAATAGTGTGTTAAATAGTGTGGTGTCGGGGGTAGGGGTTGGGTGGGGGGTGGGCAACGTAAGGGGAAATGGGGGAAATCTGTAATACTGTCAACATCCTATATAATAAAAGGCCAGGGACCATAAGCAGAATGACCGGAATGACCACTTAACCAGTCGCCATGAGATGCATTGACTACCTCTAGGTCCCTCCCTCACCCAGGCCTGTGATGCCTGGGAGCACAGCGGGAGAGGCGGCGAGCTGTGAGCAGTGGCGTGGCAGGACTGGGGACTGGCAAGCGGGCTGAACGGCTGACCTCCTGGTCCCTGCCTCTGGCCCACCAGAGGCTGAGCCACCGGCTCTGATGGATCAGTCAGTGATGGTGAACAGTGGGTGGCAGGAGGACCAGGCTGGCTGTCAGGCTGTTGGGATTCCCAGCTCATCCCCAGCTGCTCTGGGGCTCAGGCCAGTGGGAAAGCAAGCACTGGTGACTTCACCTCCATGTGTGCATGGCTGTTTGGGGGCTCAGGCTGGCGGGAAAGTGGGTGCTGGCGACTTCACCTCCATGCGCATGCGATGGGCTGGCCGCTGGTGGAACGCACTACCCCCTCAGGGTGCTCAGGTGGACTCCACCACCACCTCTGCCACTGCTGCTGCTGCCACTGCCGCTGGGGCTTGCGGCACTGATGGAAGCTGCGGGGTGAGCCTGCGACCTACCTGCCCTGGCAGCAGAGGCGGTGTTCAGCTTGGGGACTGGCGAATGGGCAGAAGATGACCCTGACTGCAGACTAGGTCTAGGGACCCGACCCGCATGATTTCATGCACTGAGCCTCTAGTTGATATATATAAAGTTAATATATATAATGCTAAGTGAAATAAGCCCCTCAGAGAAATACAAATATCACATGATCTCACTGATGTGTGGAATCTAAGAAACATTATTATTTAAATATTATTTAAACATATAAATTTTTTAAAAAGAAGTAAGGAGCCAAATAACACTGAGAGGACAGGGAGATAAGGACAGGAAAGAATCCACTGGACTTAGCAATTGAGAGGTCAAAGGAGTGAGACCTTGGGGAAGGCAGCATTGTGACCACAGGAGAGGGGTGAAGAATTAGAGACAATGAGTTAGAAAAGTTTGGCTCTCAAGGGAAGTAAAAAGATACAGATGAGAAATAGGAGTTTTTGATTATTTACTTATTCATTTGTTGTTTTAAAGTGGAAAGTCCCCCAAGCATGTTTTAATACTGATGTTTTAGAATCAGTAAAGACAGGAGAGCATTTCTGTCAATATAAATAGAATAAGGAAAAGGACAGTTTGGTGTGTCCAAATTAGTTTGGTGTAAGGGAACTGAGACAATTTCCTTTTATTAGTTCTGTTGTCTTTGTAGTGTAAAAGGCACAGTTATTTCTTAAGAGTAGGGAAAATGACAAGGTCAGAATTCTGAGCAGTGCAGAAAAGATCTGAAGTCACTGCTGAAAATGGAGGAGATGACTAGGAGAAACTTAGTATTGCTAGCAGGTATGAACATCTACCAAACAGGGACAGAATTCTATAATATTTTCAAATCTTCTAGTCTCAAGCTTGGCACAGTGTGCCTGCCCCATAAAGACAGTTTTCATTGTCCCTCTGTCATCCGAAATCCTTCTACAAAAGTTGTTGCCATCACTGACATTACACAAATTTTCAGGCACAGCAACCCAGAAACTATTTTTAAAAAATCTCTGTTGAATTACTCCCAGAGTAAGCTTAGTGTATGCCAGATTGAAGAAGAAAATGGTTTGTACAAAATTATTTTAGGGAGATAAATGGGAGGAAAGGTCTTCTATATTTACAGAAAACAATCACAATCATTTCCCAGCACTCTTACAGGATGTTAACAAATAGTCTGTTTTTCTTTCGAGTTTCTGTGCCCTGAACACCCTACATTGGTTTGTGTGTTCTCAGCCATCTGCCTTCTGTCTTTTTTCCACCAGGACAATAAAAGGCTCAGAAATCCCTGTTTGAAAAGATGCTTATAAATCAAATTTGTTGGTATAAATTTAATAGTATTTGATTATGCTTAAAAATAATTATGTTTAACAGATTAACTTTTTAAGAGCTAGTGTTTAAACTATCAAGGCTATGTAAGAGAGCATGAAAAAGGGTTAACCTAAGTGGCCTTTAGGCAGCAGTTAGCATGTCTTACCCGTGGTTGGCAAACTGCGGCTCGCGAGCCACATGCGGGTCTTTGGCCCTTTGAGTGTGGCACTTCCTAAGCCTTAGGAGTACCCTAATTAAGTTAATAACAATGTACCTACCTATATAGTTTAAGTTTAAAAAATTTGGCTCTCAAAAGAAATTTCAATCGTTGTACTGTTGATATTTGGCTCTGTTGACTAATGAGTTTGCTGACCACTGTTTAGGCTATGTCCTGAGAGCAAAAGCACAGGATGTTTGCTCATTAACCATTACTTACATTTTCCTGTTTCCTAAAGTTATCTCAGTCTCTCGTATTGACCATTTCCTTTCACGCTCATCTCACTACCGGTGCCAAAGGCTGAGATGCAGCATAGGAGTCTGTTACAGTCATGAAACATCTCTCTTGAGGTTAAGTGAAGTGACATGGCATAAGAACAGAAGAGGAGGAACAGTTATGTCATTGGACCTTCTGTTTTGCTCTTTGTTACATGCCATTCAATATTTTGAGTCTGTACTAAGTATTTGAAGGACATTGGTTTTTACTTAAAGTAAGGTGAGGTACCAGTGAGTAAAGATCAACAGCTCTGCTGGTAGAGAATCACAGAAGGCAGCTGTGTCACCAGGAGAGCAGCTAGGACAGTGGTTCTCAACCTTGGCTGCACATTAGAATCATCTGGGAATCTTTTTAAAATCCTGACTTCTGGGCCTCATCCTTCGGGAAATTCTGTTTCTTTGTTATGGGGTGGGGCCACAACATTAGTAACAAAGAAACAGAATTTCTGGAGGATGAGGCCCAGAAATCAGGATTTTAAAAAGATTCCCAGGTGATTCTAATGTGCAGCCAAGGTTGAGAACCACTGAGTTAGGAGGAACTGAAATAATCCAGAGCAGGGATAGTGGCTTGGACCGGGGTGTTAGTGGAAGAAGTGATAATAAATGGTTTATTCTGATATATTTTAAATGTAGAGACAGTAGAATTTGATGGATTAGATGAAGGTATGAGAAAAATAGATTCAAGGATAAATGTAAAATTTTTGGCCTGAGAACCCAAACATGGGGATTTGCAATTAACTAAGTAGAAACACAGTGGGAGAAACATTTTTGCAAGGAAGTTCAGGAGTTTGGTCCAAGGCATGAGATTGTTATTAGGTTAGCAAATGGAAAAGTTTAGTTGGCAGCTAGAGAGATAAGTCTAAGGTTCAAGGGAGAAGTCCGGGACCAGAACATGAACTTGAAAACATTGAAGATATAAGCAGTACTTAAAGCCATGAGACCAGATGAGTTTGCACTTAAATGAGGGCAACTAGAGAAGCATTCTGAAGACTAGATCCTCCAGCATTCCAGACTTTAAATATTGGGGAGGTAAGGAGGAATGAACAAAGGAGATTGAGGAGGAAAAATTAGAGAAATAGGAGAAAAAACAAACGTTTGGGAGGAAATGGAAGCTAAAAGGAGAAAGTTGATCCAAGAGGAGAGAACAAGCTGCTGCTAATGCTTATGCTGCCAATAGGTCAGGTAAAGGAAGGTGAGATTCACCAGAGAGTGCACCTACATGGAGGCTTTAGGTGACCTTGAAAAGAGCAGTTTCTATTTTTTAAATTAATTTCAGGTAAATAACATAAAAGTTTGTGGATATATAACGGAGTTACTGAGTATTGGCATTAGCTTTGCCTTTGTGAAACAAATTCTAAAGATGAGAAAGCACTATTTCTAAAAGAACAATGGACTCTTTGCCTTTCCAGATTGAATAAAAAAGATTCTCCCTTTTTTCTTTTTAAATATATTTTATTGATTTTTTACAGAGAGGAAGGGAGAGGGATAGAGAGTCAGAAACATCGATCAGCTGCCTCCTGCACACCCGCTACTGGGGATGTGCCTGCAACCAAAGTACATGCCCTTGACTGGAATCAAACCCGGGACCCTTCAGTCCGCAGGCCGATGCTCTATCCACTGAGCCAAACCGGTCAAGGCAAAAGATTCTCTTTCATAGCTAATGAGCCTTAGTGCGCGAGTGTGTGTGTGTGTGTGTGTGTGTGTGTGCGTGGTATGTGGTGTGTGTGTGTGCACACACACTTTTAACAGAGAAGAGTTGGATTTATTTTCAAAACACCATATGGAGCACTTGCTTTGGCTCATGATGTCTGGGAGAAGACAGAGGGAACTTCCAACCTCTTGTTTTTCATTATTGCTGCACTGACTCACCCAAACATTCTCCTTTAAAGACAAACAACAACAAAAACAACAAAACCAACTAAAGCCATGAGGGTCTTCTATATTAATAAAAAGCAACCACATTCTGCCCCAGTCCTTAGCACTGGAACAATAAAATAAACATACTTTCATTTCTTGTTTGTTTCTTTTTCCTCTTCTTGAACAAATCATGAAATTATGTCAGTAGAGAGGGAAACTGCCTCTTAAGAAATAACTTGGAGATCATTTTACATGAGAATGTTTACTGGACTACATCAAGAGATTTGTTGAAATTGCTTTCAAAGTGGAGACAAAATAATCTAGATTTATGAGTAAATAGAAATAAATGTTTAAATGCACAGAAAGGGGGGAGTATGTCTCCCAGACCATCATCCAATTGGCTAAGCATGAAGAAACTGGGAATTCAAACTAATGCTTCCAGAAAAAAAAGGTTTAAATAAGCCATATGAATATCCTCAAGGCATACAAAATTTACCCGTTTTAGAAGCATGCAGCTGGAGAGTTATATCTTGACTTTCTGATATAAAAATAAAAAATGTGTTCTCTATCTTTTAAAAGTTTATAAAATAATATCATCATCATTACTACAAATACCTGAGATACTTATTTACGTATTCAGAGGCAGTCATTTTCCTAGGGTGACTCTAAAAAAAGCACTTGTGACTATTGTTGGACTAACATGTTGAATATCTCAGTAACACTTCATTCTTTTTGGTGCATAACACTTTTCTTACCAAGCAAGATCACCCTTTCACCTATCTTCTACATATGATAATTCTTAATGCCTTTTTTCGTGAATGTCCTTGCATAAATTTTAAATTATGTAATAAATTCTTTATCCGATGACTCAACAGGAGAGAATTTACAAGCCAGTGTGCAGAATGCGCTTATAACCCATTGGGTTGCACAGTTCATAGAGCACAGATTGCTTGCATGCTAGTAGAACATCTACCATAGGAGTAATGTGGGTAGAGGTTACCACACGGGGCTTACCCAGTCAAGGATTAATAGTATTCAGCCAACACGGGCTCGATGTTGGGCAACATTTCAAAATGGAGATCTATCAGTAAGTAGAACGGTCTCCCATGGGAACTAATGGGAATATAATTGCCTTTCTCATTTAGAACTGAGCCAGACAAAGCCTTTCTGGAAAGAACCATGATATTATGCCACAGTGATAGACTGCACAACTCATGAGGTCTCTTCCATCTCTGATTTTATGACATGAAAAATAAAGAAACACATTAAAATTAATGCATTTCAGCACATATCCATCTATCACCCCCAAAATAATTCATAGCTGAAAGAAAAGGACAAATAACAATTTCTAAAATCCATTACTAATCATAGGAAAGCACTAGTCATCGGAAATACTCTTTTCAGAACAGTCACCACCTGCAGTGACTATAATTAACAATACTGTATTGTATACTTGAAATTTCCTAAGAGGATGGAACTTAAGTGCTCTTACCACAAAAAGAAAAAAAAGGTAACGATGTGAGGTAATAAATATGTTAACCAGTGTGTGGTGATTATTTTTGCAATGTATAGGTACATCAAGTTGTATAATATATATATATATATGGATATATATATATATATATATACACACACACACACACAAACACAACTGGAGAATATATATAATCTCTATTTGTCAAGTTGGGGGTATTGCCAGACAGCAAACCTCATAGCTAGTATACTTTATAAGACTTAAAAAAATAATGTAGCTATTGCTCTTTTGGAAGAAAAGGAATTTCAGCTTTCCATAAGCTCTCTGCTGCTATGGTTATTTCACTCTTTGTTACCCTAATATTTCATGCAAAACTAAACTCAGATGTTGTTGGGTATAAAATAAGGTAAATGATTTTCTAAGTGAGGTCTATCAACCACTGAGGGACCCACAACGCTTTCAGGGTGTCCATAAGGTCAAAATTATTTTATAAAGATACAAGAAAATTATTGGAATTCCTCACTCTCAGTATCTAAGGATAAGCTACATGATATACTCGCAATGATCAGAAAAGCTTATTAAAATGCATATCTGTGTGAGGCCTGATCTTTTTCATATACTTAACTAAAACAACATATCGATTGAATGCAGAAGCAGATATGAGAATCCATCTTTTTTCTATTAAGCCAAACATTAAAGGAATTTGTAAAATTATGTAAAAACTTGGCTCAGTATATTTTTTTTGCTTTGGAAAATATAGTTATTCTCTTTTAAAATATGTTATTTAAGTTAACATGCAATAACTATTAATGTTATTTTAATCAATTTATATGTTAAATATTTCTACATTTTAATTCCTAATACAGTAAATATCAATAACTATATATAAAGGCATTCTAAAACAAAAAAAGTTTAAGAACCACTGACCTGCAATCTTTAAAAACTCTAGATTGGTTCTATGTCCCTTAGTAAGTACTACACTGTTTCCTACTTCTCATTTTTCAAACAAAGTTTTTAAAATTTTGTCTATATTCAGTGGCTCCACCTCTTTACTACCCACCCAACTTTTCTTTATCTTACTCCAATCAAGTGTTTTTTTCTCCCAAAAAATTGCCCAAACCACTCTTACAAGGCCACCAATGACCTTCATTTTACCCACATAGAGCTCAATTCTCACTCTTAATTTTAATCAGCCTGTCAGTATGACTTAAGATTGACCTCTCCTTTCTTCACTTACCTTCCAATTCATCACATGGTTTTGCTACTGCCTGAGAGGTCATTTTACTGATCCCAGGTCTTTGCATGGTTTCTTCAAAATCATTCACATCCCAACTCACGCATAACCTCTTTGGAGAGTTTTTCTCTAACCACCCTATCAAAAATATTCACCAATTACTTTATATACCTTAATCCTGCTTTATTTTCTTCACTATCTGAAAGGTATTTCCCTACTTACTGTCTTTCTAAGTCCAAGGAGGACAGGGACTCTGGTGTCCTCACCATTTTTTTCCTTGGGCCAAGAACAAGAACCTGATTCATAGTGGATATGCAATAAATAACAGGATGACAATCATGATGCTGGAATGCATCTCCTTCAACAGGATGTAAGCTTCTTCACAGCAAAACTGTGTCTGGCTCATACTTTTATACACAGCATTGAACACTATACCTGAGGTATTATATAATATCAAATAGGAGTTTGATGAATGAAAGAAATAATAAATGTTAACAATGTAATGCTTAATGTTTATAGAACACTTTCATATCCACTAATCTAGCTGATAATCACAATAACTCCAAACAATAGATAAAATTGTTTTCCTTATTTTTTATTTGCAAATACTTATATTGTATACTAAATCCCACACTCTTTTCTTTGGAATTAATATAATAAATGAGCAGATGAACATCCTGAAAGTTTATTTAAGCAAATAGAATGAAAATATATAGTTATTTTTTGTAATAATCCAATTTTCCATATTCTGGAATAAGAATTTTGTATACCAATTGACTATATTACTCTAAGATTAGTGGATAGTAATAAAAAAAATGGAGAAAGTGCCAAAATCAAGAAACTAAAATATATTTTAAACTTTGCTAAGTATATACTCATCACTCCAAGGGCTCAAGTGTTCTACTTGGGAACATGTATTAATTACTATCCATGAGACATGGATTGCTTAAAATCTAGTTGAGTCATGACAGAAATCATAGAATTGATCCAATAGTATCCAGGCATTTTTCAAGTTTACACAGATTCCCTTTACATATTTATAGAGCTGGGGAGGGGTGGACTATGGGGTGTAGCGATGATGAGCATAATAAGGCTCTGCTTACCTCATTCCATTAATGTTTTGAACTTGAGGCAATTGAGACAGTTGCTTCCTCAGCTGAGACAGGGAACATTTCTTGCCTATTTCCTGATCATCAAAGACAGTCTATGTTCAGAATCAAAAAAAAAATCCATTCAGTTTGAAAAAAATACATGTTGTAGAGATAGCTTTGCTTATGATGGAATAATGGTATCACTCTCTTTGAACCGGGGGGAGGAAGCAATTTGGCCTTGATCGTATCAAAAGATGCATATGTGGATGATGTAGCAGATACAGTAGGAGCCCTTCTGCCAACTTGGCATCCAGGAAAACGTGACCTGGAATTGAGCCAGAGACACGGTGTTAGCATGCTGAGTGTGTTGCTATGATTTTTGCATCTCCTTTTTATTTATTTTTTTGGCGGCTTCCCGAAAATCCAGATTTAGTTCCAGTGTGTTCACTTTTTGGGAAATGTAGATAAGATTAAATCTCTTGGGCCTTGCTCCATGCAGTGTGGACAGTCTTCTGGCGTGAGTTTTACTGTGCCATTTATACTTGGTACATGAGCTTAGAAGCCCTTAAGCATTGGGTGCACTTAAAATAAATCAAACAAGTAAATAATTTGAAATCATCTTCCTGTTACTTAGTTTCTTCAATAGGAAGTTTATGGTCTTTAAAGTAAAAGCATTAGTGTTCAAGTATAAGTCTTTTGTGATATGCATCTCCATAGTCTCAGAAATTGGATTTGAGAAGATTATGGAGATCATGTGCTTTCCTTGATATCTTTGAGAGCCAAAGAAGAGAAACAGAAACAGTATATTTCTTTTCACGGTGTGGAATAAATTACATTTTTCTGTAATGTTTTTATAAATTTTAATTTAAAAATGACCCTGCAAACCTAGCTTACTTCTAAACAAGTTTTCAGAAGATATTTACAATTAGTAAGGCACTGCTGCAAAATACCAAGCAGAATCGGGAAGACAGGAATCTCAGACTTCAAAGCCGTCTCTATTCTCCACTTCCCCTCCCCAAACCCCCAGCTCCACCCAAAAGCATGTCTCTTTTTAACCTCCGCAATTTTATGCAAGCCTGGAGTCTGGCTCTGACTAGAAGGCAGGAAACGGCCCATATGCAACATCCAGAAAGGAAGAGTACAAAAACAAAACAAGCACAAAAGATTTTTTTTCGACTCTGGTACTTTACAAAGTTTATTTGAAGAAACGGTTGGATTGCATTTTTTGTTTGTTTTGTTTTAAAACTGCCTGTTCCCAAGTGGACCATGAGCACTAAGTTGAGGTGAGGACAAGTTGGCTCCCAGCCTGCACGCTCTTCCTTGTTACACCCAAAGGGAATTTCAGAGGGATTTAGAATTCTTCAAATCCTTGGAGACCATGGGTGGAGCCCAGACACACAGCATTCAGCTGATGGTTGCTACTTAAATGTTTGTCCAGTGACCTCAACTGACTGTACATTTCACAGGGGAGGAAACATACCCCATGAGATAACTGAGGGGGGAAAGATGGGCATCTGAAACTGGAGATGCTGGCTTGGCGCATCTATTTCTCCGAAGGAAATGAGGTGAGTCAACCTGAAATTCTGGGTCAAAGAAGGCATCCTTTAAATCCACAGAGTAAAATGGTCAAAATAGAGAACAATAATAAAATGGTTCTCCTAAATCAATAAACCACAGTCAAGTGACTCAGTGGTTAACAAATGTTTTCAAGCTGATGAGTTTGATTTTATTCTTATTTAGGCTGAAGCTTGTATAAATATTTGTTCAAATCCTTCCACAGTTAAGGGAACCATACATAGTCCCAGTTTGGCTGGGTCAGTTTCTATTTACACTGGTCTAATTACTAATACTAGCACCCCCTTATATTCTCAAAAGAGTTGCAATTATATGATAAATTATATGGTCACTCTTTTTGTGACCAATGACTTGCAAGACTTTAGATGGTTTCTAGCAAGTCGTACATTATAGTGTCATAATTAAGGAGTCGTAATTAAGGAGTCATATTTAAGGAGTCATAATTATATAAGGAGTTGTATATTATAGTGTCATAATTACAAGCTATTGGTATCAAAAAACTTCTTAAAGGGACAATCACAGCGAATAATCACACAATGCTTCTGCAATTGGGTGTTGTCAAGTACAAATTCAAAACAAATTTACTCTGTTATAAGGCTGCCCAAACAAGTTGTCTTAAATTATATAAATTGAAGTCTAATATCCAGAACCAGGGAAAATAATGGTATTTCTTTCTGTGCTTTCAGATTGCATCTCAAGTGTAGTATGTGATTCAAAGCATACTTCTTGAGAAGGATTAATAAATTGAAGCAATTCAGAAAATAGAAACCATGATAGAAACATTTTGTGAAGTTATGGCATAAGTGGTATGGTTGAAAGAACTAACAAACAGTACATAAAAGGAGAGAAGGCTGTCAAGTTCTGCTAGATGTCCTCAAATACATAAACATCTATCATATGAAGGGGAGTAATGACTTACTCTATAAATCTTTAGGTTAGTATAATAGGTTAAAGTTAAACAGCAATAAAAATCTGTTCAGAATGAAAGAAAACTTTCTAATAAAATCTTCCTAAAATGAAATTAGATATATTTGAAGATAATCAACATTAATAGAAGTAGATATTCAGATGAAAGCTAAAAGACATCTGAACAGGGTTATAATAAAATAAATCAATGCATCACATAGAAGTTAGGACCAAAAGATCCTAAACTCATAAACTCTACATGCTATCATTCTAATTAAATAATGAGTCGATAATTCGGAAAACCCTCTACCATGGCATTAATCACCATCACCCTATCTATATTTTGAAGGTCCTTTGAATTGCTCACTCTCTCCTTTCTTTATAGTAAATATAATAGTATGACATAATTATTTTTCCCAGTCTATCAGGTATCAATACCATTGTGTAGAGTGAGGAGTTCATTATAAATATAACTTCCTGAGCTGGTTCTACTCCAGTTATACTTAACCAAAATCACTGGGAGGGTGCCCACGAAGCTATTAAAGATCCATATTTTGGAATGATCCACAAGTCAAATCTGTCTACCTATCAGCATCTAGTACTCACTGGGAGCCTTAGAAATCTTCTGAAGCCATATTTATCCTTGAAAGCTAGAAACAGATAACCCTGTCTCACATACTATTAATGTTTCTTATTTAAAAACTAGTGGCCTGGTGCATGAAATTCATGCGGGGGGGAGGGTTTCCCTCAGCCCAGCCTGCACCCTCTCCAATCTGAGACCCCCTGTGGGATCAGGCCTAAACTGGCAGCCGTACATCCCTCTTGCAATCCGGGACCGCTGGCTCCTAACTGCTTGTCTGCCTGACTGCCTGATCGCCCCTAACCTCTCTGCCTGCCTGCCTAATCACCCCTAACTGCCTCTGCCTGCCAACTTGATCACCCCCAACTGCCCCCCCACCAGCCTGCTCGCCCCCAACTGAACCCCCGCCAGCCTGATCACTCCCAACTGCCCTGCCCTCCTGGCCTGATCGCCCCTAACCACCTCTGCCTCAGCCCCACCGCCATGGCTTTGTCCGAAGGACATCCAGAAGGTCTCCTGGTCTAATTAGCATATTACCCTGTTATTAGTATAGATTGGTGGTCGGCAAACTCATTAGTCAACAGAGCCAAATATCAACATTCGCTGAGGGTCGACCCCTTCCAACTCTCCCATCCACACTCGTCTTGTATACTTGTTTCGTCTATCTCCTTTCGTTCATCCTCTCTATATGTCCAAACCATCTCAAATGTTTCATTTTATAATAATAAAGCCACCATCACAAAATAATTACAATTCTTAAATTGATGACAAAAATACCTGTAGGATTTGCAGCTGGTTGGAAAAATACAGGTAACTTTATGCTTCGAGTAGGTACTTTTGTCACCCGCATGCGATTTGCGGACGCGACTAGCACTAACCACTGCACAATGAGACTGCTGACTGACTGGCTCACTCAACTCGTGCATGAATCACGTGTGCCTCCCCCAGGCTGTGTATCCTGCTGCCCGCCTGCGCCGTGTCTCCCGTCGCCTGACCAACTGACACCCCCCACTTCTTCAAAATAGACTCGCCTAGGCCGAAAACCGACTTCTGCGCATGGGCCACAAAGTTTCAATCGCACTGTGTGCCCGCACGTGGTATTCTGTGGAAGAGCCACACTCAAAGGGCCAAACAGCCACATGTGGCTCGCGAGCCGCGGTTTGCCGACCACTGGTATAGATTATTAGTATAGATAGAGGCCTGGTGCACAGTTGGGGGCCAGCTGGTCTGCCCTGAAGGGGGTCTCAGATCAGGACCGGGGTCCCTTTGGGGGGTGGGGCCAGCCTGGGCAAGGGGCTGATGGCTGTTTGCAGGCTGACCATGCCCCCATCAGTGTGAGGGTCATTTGAGAGCGATTTGCAGGCCAGCCAAGCTCCCGGCTTTGTCCGGAAGGTCTCCAGAAGGTCTCCCAGTCTAATTAGCATATTACTCTTTTATTAGTATAGATTAGTATAGATTGTATGATGCTGCTTTAGGACGCATATGACAAAAACCTAACCCAAATAATAATAATAATAATAATAACAATAATAATATTAATAGGCTCAAAATACTAGAAAGTTCAAAGGATGTAACTAGATTCAAACATGATTCCAAGAGTTTCCTGTCATCAGGGTCTTGTATTTTATTCTTCTTTTGTTTGCTTAATTCTGTGTGAACCCCTTCCCCAAATGGCTCTCTTAGCAGCAAGATGGGCACAGCACTCTTACAGCTTAAGTTCACTAAAAAACAGTGAACATTTTTTACCAAGAGCTCAGAGAATAGGACGATTCTGATTGTCCTAACTTGGGTCAAATGCCCACCCTGGAGACACAGGCCTGAGGTGCCAGTCCCATTCTGGCCATACAGACTAGCAGAACATTATGGAAGGATGACTGAACAACCATATGTCCACTACAAAGGATGATAAACTGAACAAAAGAAAAGAAGTAAACCACAATCATTTTCTATTTCATTCTCCAACAAGAAGGCCTTTTCATGATGATACTTATTCACATCTGATCCCAGCGATGGTGTCATGCTATAAATTTATAACCTCTGCCAGAAGTTATCACAAGGCATTGGGAAAATCCACACTCTGTGAACATAATGCAGTTGGCCTGTATGTATTTATATTATAAAAATGTGACTGTACTTTAAGTGTAACTCATCACTGGATTATACTACCCATTACCCTAACTTGGAAAGTCCTGATAAGAGTGTTCCTTCATCTTGCATAATTCTGGGCTCTCCTCCCAGTGGCTCATTAACATGGTTGAGTTATTGATCTAGATTAAACTGTTTCTTCTATAAAAGATAAAAATATAAGTTTACAGCACAAGCATTAAAGTATGAATCACACACAATTGAGATTAAAAGGACTTTTCTAACCCTTAAGGTGTGGGATTTAATTCCCTGGTTGAAAGCCAACAGGAGTTGAACGCATAATTCTTTATTATAAAATTCTTAAAAACTAAGGTCAGATTCAATTAAAATGAAATGATCACTTCTTAGAAGTTCAGTAGATTTGTTTTAATTCACTTTCTTGGTTTTCATGTAACTGAGTAATTCCCTTTTCAGTTGCTTCTCTGGATCCCCCATGCCTGTCACCTTTTTATAAATTCCTTTGAGTGGTTCATTAAGTTAACCACTAGTTCTTGCCCTGAACATCAGGCTCTTAGGAGAACCCTGATTACCTTTTCTCTCAACAACTTAATTGGAGACCAGGGAATTCGGAGCTACTCTCATATCAGGGATCTTTAAAAACCCCAAAGAAAAGGAGACTTTAATGGGCTTAACTACCTGCTATCAAAGAGAAGTTAGATACCTATGTCCCTCATAAGAAAAACATCACAAAAGTGTTTAAACTTCTGCCCACCCATTCTAAAACAGAGTAGTTTGCCATTAACAAACAAGATAGCATAAAGATGTCTTTATTCTGCAGAGGGAGAACGACATGGCAAAAAAAAGGAGAGAATTAAATTTTCAAAATGGAATAATAAATGTTTACAGTATAAACACTCAAAATAGAATATTTTCCAATATGATCGTCTTCAGCAGAAATAATTAGCTGGATAATTTATACTGTTATATGCCATATTATCCAAAATCTTTCTATTAGATTTTCATGGAATACCTCCCCATAATCACCTAAAATGAAAGTCATAACTTATGTCACCATAAACTTATTCTATGCAACCCTTTGAAATAATTTAATGGATTTGCCAAATAGTTACTCTTCCTAGATAAACGCTCTTGTTGCAAAATCTTGGACCTAGTGGGGGAATGCGTTCCTGTGTTTGTGGAACATAATATTAAAATCTCTTCCCGACTCCCACCTGCAGTTCCCAAGGGCTTAGGATTCCAAAGATAATTCTTTTATGCAGGTTGTGAATATGTTTTCTTTAATTTGTTTGGAAAGGGTCAAAGTTAAGGAGAGGGACTTTTTTTCATTGATCTATTTCCTATATTTAATTATTTCACACAGTTGACTCATGACTGTGTAATTATCGCTTGGCGTGTTTAACATTAATGTAAAATGGTCCTATATTTCCAAGCCAAATGGAATTTTTATGAGGCCATACAACCCTTCTTGGCTTTACTTTCTATTTAACGGTCATGCTGTAGCAACCAGCAATGTGCAATATGAACAGTTAAACCATTCTCTTAATTATTGCATCTGGTTTACCATATCCTGCCCATCTAGTATGTTTTAATTGAAGGGCAGAAAAGATCTCTGGTTGATCATTGATGGTTTTAAATTGGCACATAATGATAATACTGAGTTCTGGAGGGAGTTCTTCCTAAATCTCAGCATATGTCTTTATGTTAAACAATTAAACCACATCTGGAAAGAGAAAGCAGATCAGTACATTCCTCAGTGGACTCTATAAGAAAACTGATTCAATGGGCTGAATACTTGTTACCACACACACACAGAGAAAGAGAGAGATAACCTTGAACTAGAGAGAGTTTTCAGATTTAAAAAAAAGGAACAGGTGTTTGAAGGGAAATTCCCACAATGAAATAAATAGTTTCATAACGGCAAGGGCATTTAAGCAATAATGAGGAGATTTCATGCATTTTATGCAACAGCACCAGGGGGAATTAGTAACTGAAGAATATAAAGATCTTATTTCAAGAATGTATATTATTATTAAGATTTGCCAATTCTCGTGTACAAGTTAGCTGAACAAGGACTTACTTAACATTTAAAAGAGAATTTAGAATATGTTTAGAAATAGTTAATATGATGTTAACATTGCTTGAGGCAAATCAAACTAAAAGTTACACTTAAGCGCATATTTACAGGTGAGAGGTGAGGGGAACTGTCATCAACCCCAGTCTCCACCTTGGAAGACAGTGGTCAACCTGCCTATCCTGACTCCAGTGTCTCACCTTGAATTCCTTCCAACACACTCTGGGTTGCCAAAAGGGAACTTTTCCCCAAGCAGGTGCTTCTCACATCACTTCCCTGCTGAAAAGCCATTAATGGTTTCCCATTTTTTGCCTTTAAGAAAAAAATCCAAGTTAATGTATCTGACAGTCAAATTCTCCATAATCTACCTCTACACTATTTTACTAGGCTTATTTTATTACAACTCCCCATAGGAATCCTCTTTCCTAACCTAAATGGCTTATTCTTATTCCCCTAACGCCTTTTGTATTTTCTTATCTTAGTGGTAAAATTTGCCTCACCCAGAATGCCTCCCCTTTGCTCTTAACTAAAATCTCTTCTAATTTGAGACCCAACTCATATGGCATCTCTCTGGAAAAAAAAATTTCCAACCATTCCAGTTTAAAGTGACTCCCCTTTTCTGGGCACCCTCAGAATACTCAAGTTTGCATTACTCATTTATCATTTCTTGATTTAGATCTTTTGTTTGTTTTATATGCAAATGGCCTAAGTACCTAAATTGACTATAAATATTATGTATTCCAGAATTTTGTCTTATATTGTGGGATTCCCAGTCTCCCACAAATACACCACAGTCTTTCACATAATAGACACACATTTTTAAGTAACTGACAAATCTAAATATATATTATTTACTCTTGAAATTAAAGTCCATTTCTGAGAAAAATAATAAATGTGAACTGTATATTGTTTTAATTTGTTAGGGCTGCCATAACAAAATACCACAGATTGGGTGGTTTAAACAACAGATATTTATTTTCTCACAGTTCTGGAAGCTAGAATTCTAAAACCAATGTGTCGGCAGATTTGGTGTCTTCTGAGGTCTCTCTCCTTGGCATGCAAATGGCCACCTCTTTGCTGTATTCTCACATGGTCTTTTCTCTGTACCTCCCATATCTGGAGTCTCTGTATGTTCAGGACACTAGTCAGATTGAATTAAGGCTACCCTAATGGCCACAGTTTAACTTAATTAGCCTTCTAAAGGTCCTATCTCTAAATACTGTCACATTCTGAGGTACTGAGGATAAGGGCTTCAATATATGAATTGTGAGGACAACATTTGGCCCATAACATACACTATTGTGTCTTCTGCCACATTTCCACACAGTTGCACTTGTCAGAAGTCACTAGTAGAGAAATTAGATTTAATGGATCCCAGCACAGAATCAAAAGCCTTGGACTCTGAATTTCAAATCTGAACTTCCAGGGTTCCATTCTCTCTACATTTCTCTTTCCTGGAATTACTTCCATGTTTGCTCAACATCCATTGCTATCATGTTTTCCCTTCAGTTTTCAGTATCAAGTCTTACTTGCAGACAAGAAGCTAAAAATAAAAATGTAAATAATCAATGTTTTGATTAAGAATCACTTCAGTCAGAACCAACAGTAATCTAGACTAAACTCTCTTAAGCACAAGGCAGATTTTTTTATTCATATAATTTAAAAATATAAATGTTAGTGGAACATTAGATTTGGATCAATCCAGGAATTCAAATAAAAGCAACAGAACCTGGTTTCTCTCTTTCCTTCTCACAGCTTTGCTTTCTCTGGCTTGGCTGCATTCTCTGATATGACTCATATGTAAAAGAAAAGTGGCTCCAGTACCTTAGCATATGTCTTTTCAAGTTCAGTGTTGTTGCCTGGTATCTGTTCCCAAGACTTAAAAATTGCTTTTACTAGAATAGCTCACAAAATATTCTCATTTCTAAACCAATTCCTAGGATGAAGGATACATTAAATGGTAAATGGCCAGACTTGCATCACATGTGTCACCCCTGGACATGAGTATGGAGCCCCCCACACCCCCTGCCCCTGAATACATACAAATTAAGGGTTGAAAAATTCTCCAAAAAGAAATTAAATTTTTTTTTAACAAAAGGGGGGGGGAGGATAGAAACATGGCTGTCAAGATTTAACAAAAAACCACACCATATGAGCTTAAATCCACCTCCCCTTTTGACAGTAGTGGCAGAGCAGCAAGAACTCATTAAACCATCAAGGCAAAGAACATATTTGAACCAAGGCCCTCCCTTGCACCCCTGAAATTATACCACATAGCACTTTATCTTGTCTGATTGCTCCTGATTTGGTCCACTTATAAGAGCAAATTTACTCCACTTTCTGGTGTCCCAGTTTTCTCCATGTCTCTCTAAAAGCCAGAGTTGGGATTAAGGCTGGAATTCAAGTTATTGAGGATTGTATAAAAGGACAAAGCAATTTAAAAATGGAAAGCTACATTCAAACTCTTATTAATAATCATGACTCTGCTGAGCACATGTAGAGACAGATAATTAGATTCATACAAAGAGTGGTCTCTAATTGCATCCAGATGTGAAGAAATTGACAGACATCCACTAAAGGGAAACTGTACAAAATAACCAAGAAACAAATGGAATTGCAATGCGGAAGTTTATAAAGACTGATGGGCCGAATGACTACAAAGCCTTTCAGGCAGCTTTTAGTCACACACTGGAAGAAATTTATTGTTGTACTGAGCATTACTGCAGAGCAGCATTGTCAAAAACCAGTGGTGTTCCCTGAAGAAAGAACACAATACAGGACACAGAGTCCTCAGCCAGGGCATTTTAAAGAGCTTAACTGTTCTAGAGATGTCATCCTTTTTATTCATCAGCTGTGTTTAAGGTTAATTCATGGTATTAAAAACTAAACTGTATCATTTTTGGACCTCCAGTTTATGCCTGTGTTATGCCTGTGCTAAGTGAGGGTATACTAAAAACCTAACTCATCGCCACTCAATAGAGGAGATCTAACTAGATGTTTGCCCAATAGGGGTCCAAGTGGCTGTATTCAATTCACATGTAACCGTAACCAGGTGTTAGAAGGAGACAGCAGCCACCATCAAAACCACCCACATATGGTATCAAAATCAATAAATGCAAATACGTACACTCATAGTACTTGAGGTAGAAAGGAATTATGTAGTTCTTGTGGAGCATTATAAGCCTGAAATCCATCATCTTCATGGCTATTCTATAGCCATTTTGAGTGGGGAAAAAAGAATGCTCCAAATAGAGGAAATAGTGTAAGCAAAGTCCCGGAGTCAGTAAAGACTTTGGGAGTTTGAGGAAGTGGAAGTAACTAGGATGGTTGGGTTATAAAGAGAAAGGAGAGAGTGATAGACATGGGGATAAGACAGAGCCATAATTAAAGAAATTATTAATATGTTTTTCTGGCTTGCATAAGTGAACTATGGTATGATTTTCTAAGACAGAAATGGCTGTGAAAGAGATAAAGCACAGACCCAAGGGGGAAAGGACATATTTTGGATATATCAAGTTTGAGATGTATGTGAACAACCCAGCTAGAAATGTTAAGTAGGTTGTGAAAATCTGGAGATCATGGAAATAGTTTAGACTAAATACAAAAATTTAGAAGTCATCACTATAACAATGGCATTTAAATGCCGAGAAATTGATGAGGTCACCTCTCGAGAAATGCATAGATAGAGAGGCTGGTACAAGATGAGGTAGAAATCACAAAGGAGGCTGAGATGGAGTGGCCTGTGGGGTAGACAAAAAGGTGGAAGATGTGACAACAGAAACCAAAAGAAGCAAACCAAGGAGAGGGCTTGCTGGAAAAATGCTGTTCTGTGCATGACAAGGATGAAGCCAAAGAATTGTCCCCTGGCTTTAGCAACATGGGAATCACTGATAAGAGCAATTCTGATGGAATAAGTCCAACTGCAGTGAGTCAATGAGTAAATTGGATATGAAGGAAGGAGAAGAATAACACTCTAACATTGCAGCTCCATGATAGCTAGAATGTTATGTTTGGTACTTCTTTTGGTTCTCCAAGGTCTAAAATATTACCTGGCATAAATAAAACAGGGGCTGAATAAATAGCTGTTGAAAAAAGTAAGTTATAAACTTAAACTAAAATTATTCCACTCAGTGGTGAGAGTTTTCCAGCAAAGTTAACCTTCTCATATATTGGTATCATGGAAGAGTTCATCCAGTATTGGAGTGTGGTCAGGAGAATGACAGAGGAAAAGCTTGTGGGTGTCCCGAGGGTATTTTTCATGAGCAATCATAGTGATGAGATTTGGAAACTGAGAAGACCAAAAGAGAAGTGGGGCAATTAGGAGGAGGATGCATAAAAAGAAACTGATGGGAGACAGCAGACTGTATATCTTAATGCTGCCAAAGAATACTGGCATTGGGCGGAGTCAAATATATGGTAGGAAAAAATTTAAAAGCTTATGAATAAGTGGGGTATTTCAAAACAATCTTTTAAAAGTGGAATATTTTCAGGTATGGCCCCGGGAAACTGAAGTGAGACAACATGGGAGCAGATCAAGGAATAGAAGGTATTAAGCAATTTTTCTATATGGATGTTCAACTTCCTAACAATAATCACAGGATCTAGAGAAGAGAAAAAATGTTTGAGTTCTTTGATAAGTGAAGTGAACAGGGATCAGTAGATGAAAGCAATGAGCCTGGGAAAATGATGGTATATCTAAACACTATGGACCTCAATGAAGTAGTGTGTGTGTGTGTGTGTGTGTGTGTGTGTGTGTGTGTGTGTAAGAGAGGGAGGCCTAAAGGTCTGAAAACAAGAGCTACAACTTCAAGATAGGAGAATGGGTTCATTTGTTACCTATAAGAAAGAAATAACAAACTCCATATTGGACAGTCTGATATGAAGTAGATGACAATTATGTTCATACAACCCTGATTTACATGGGCATTCTTCAGAGAGTGCCCACCCAACACCCTATTCTCACACTTTCAGGACACTTTAAGATCTGTTGTAAAAACAAACAAAAATCAATGTAACAAAAGAGGCAAAGAGATTATTTTCTATCTTCAAAGAGTAGTTGGCTACCACCAGAGCCTTAGGCAAAATAACAAAGTCAATCTTTGGTTCTCCAGCATTTCAGAAACTTTTCATACTCAAGTAACTGTGGTTTTATCTTCAAACTATTGGCTCTTCTTTACTCCTCAAGAAAATAAGTTTTATTTATTTATATCCCCAGATGTCCAAACTCTTCTTCCCAATGCCAATGCCATTGCTTCAACCCACCCACTGATCTCTCTCAATTTGCCCCATATTTGCCACTCCCAATGGATTTTTATGCATGTTTATTTCATGCTCAATTTAACCAACTCATTCATCTAAAGAACAAAATTTTGAAACTCATCATTCTTTGGCATTTAAACAATTACAAATGTATTAAATTATCTTGATTTTAACTGCTATTATATATGTGACATGGTTGATGCTTTTGAATATTACAAACACTTGAAATAACAAATAAAACAGTTACAAAGCCAATTAATTATTTTAAATGTTAACATCACAGATCTAATTCCTTATTATTTATTTTATTTTATTTTATTTTATTTTATTTTATTTTATTTTATTTTTATAACTTTCTATGTAACCACTATAATTATTTTGACTTCTTTTCAGGGTTGGAGCTCTCAAAATAAAAAAGAATACCACCTTTGATAAGTTGAGTTAAGGTACTTTGGTTATAGATAAATTGATTCTTGGCCAGGGCTGGATTCAGATTTCTGTTTTCAAAAATCAAACTCAAGTTACTAACAATCAAATTAAGCTTGCTTTATAAATAAATTTTATTTTCTGCATCAATAAGACTTTAAAGTCCATACCTTTCACATGGGCTTTTACTTTTTGCTACTTTGTTACTCCAGCTAAAATCATGCATTTTAAAGTCTTGTTTGGTGAGTATTTATAACCTATTTATGTTTTTTAAAAGAAATAATTATTTAAACATTTTATTATGAAATACTGATTTGATCTATCATAATTATTAAAAATTTATGTTTGCCTGATTGGTATGTCATTGACATGAGCAGGGTCACATAGAAATTTTATCCCCAAGAAATGAAGGATCGGATGTGTATCATTAAATCTTCTCTTGATGAGAATATTTGATTCATTAACTATCTATCAATACATTCTTGAATGTCCCTTCCCCTCCTCTGTCACCATTTCTTTCTATTTTTAGATCAATTTTTAAACGTTATATACAAAAAATATACTCTTTAAGTTCCATTACCTAAAAAGTTACCTCATATTATCCCTTTGTAGCCATCCCTTCCTCTCAACTCCAAGTCCCTGGAAATCACTTGGATCCATTTTCTGATATGACATGTCACATAAATGAATTCATACAGTATGTAATCCTGTTGAGTTCTGGCTTTTTTCTTGCAATATAATGCCTTAAAGATTCATCCACAGCACTGCGCGTATTTGTAATGTGTTCCTTTCTATTGATCAGCAGTATTCCAATATATGGATGTACTAGTACCACAACTTGCTTATTCATTTATCAGTTTAAATATATTTTAGTATCCACATTAAGGAAATTATTAATAAATATATTATACATCTTTAATATAGGTTGTTGTGTGAATTTAAATTTTTATTTCATTGGGAAAATACCTAAAATTGGGTTTGATGGGTCATATACCAAATGTATGTTTAACTTTAAAACAAATTGTTATACTATTTTCCAAAATGGCTGTACTCTTCTGCATTCTCACCCATGATATATGAGAGTTCCAGTTGCTCCAGTATTATGTACTTTTAGCATGTTTTTTAAAAAGTATTTCAGTCATTTTAGTTGTGTAGTAATAGGTCATTGTCATTTAATTTGCATGTCCCTAATGACTAACGATATTTGGTATCTTTTCAAATGAACCTCCATTGGATTTTAAGCTCCACTAGCACAGAATTAACCATTGAATTCTCAGCACTTAATGCCTGACATATAATAAATTTCAATAAATATTTGTCATATGAAAGAATAGCAGAAACCTTATGTTCAAGGAAAGTTATGGAACCTCATGTTTATTTAAGGTCTTGCTAACTAAACCTCCATCAAAGCTGAACAAAATAAAAACACAGGAAACAAAGGATTGACTAAATTACAAGCATTTGTTGCTTCAAGGTAGAGTCAGGGACAAGAATGGAACAATGCACATGGCAATCAGGACAATGCACATGGCAATCAATCATGCTTTATTTTAGTAACTAGAGGCCCGGTGCATGAAATTCATGCACTGGGGGGAGGGTGTCCCTCAGCCCAGCCTGTACCCTCTCCAATATGGGATCAGGGATCGGGCCTAAACCAGCAGTCAGATATCCCTCACAAAATCTGGGACTGCTGGCTCCCAACCACTCACCTGTCTGCCTGCCTGATTGCCCCTAACCGTTTCTGCCTGCCAGCCTGATCATCCCCTAACCACGCCCTGCCAGCCTGATTGATGCCTAACTGCTCCCCTGCCAGCCCGATCACTCCAAACTGCCCTCCTCTGCCGGCCTGGTTGTCCCTAACTGCCTGCCCCTGCAGGCCTGGTCCCCCCTAACTGTCCACTCCCCTGAACTGGAGCTCTGAAGCTGAATGGCTCTGATAGTTATCTCAAATCTAGCTGAAAGAGCCAGGTCTTCTAAGACTCATATAAACCAGTCATAGACAGAGATGACTTCACGAAGGGTCACATCACTGGGTCAACGCTCCTGTCAGCCCCGAGCCATTGGAGGGGGAAAAGTTCTCAGTTGTCAGGTAGAGGCAATGGCACCTAGTGGAATGAGTGCACAGTCATTGAAGGGGGATCTATGTGCTAAACTACGAT
>NW_005871073.1:9041425-9083700 GCF_000147115.1 Myotis lucifugus
AACTGCCCTCCCCTGCAGGCCTGGCACCCTTAACTTCCCTTCCCTGATTGCCCACAACTGCCCTCCCCTGCCAGCTATCTTGTGGCAGCCATCTTGTGACCACATGGGGGCAGCCATCTTGTGTGAGGGCATGATGGTCAATTTGCATATTACTTCTTTATTATATAGGATGTTAATATAACTCTCTCACAGACCAATCAAGTTCAAGTCCTTCCTCTCCTCCTCCTCCTTCTCTCCCTTATCATCATCACAGATATTTATTAAGCAATTATGGCATATCAGCACTGTCTTATAAATACTTTGTATAGTTATATAGCCTTCACAACAACTCAAAGAGGTATGTACTACTATTCTCATTGTGTAAATAAGTTATTAAGGATTATAGCTTGCTGAAGGTCATAGTTGACCTTCCCATCTGGTTTCACAACTGAGTCTCAGTCTATTATGTCAAACAGCAAAGCCTCTGCCTTGTTACTTTACACAGTCACCTGTTCAGTGAGATTTCTCTGCTAGTCTCCTCTCAAACATTCTATTTTATAGTAATTTACTTCTGGTTTGCCTTAAACCTGAACATGAGAGCCTAAGGCCAACCTACTGCATAGATCAATTAGGTAATGTGATTTCAGAGAGATGGGGAAGGCTCAGATGTCCTAAAATCACAATGATTGATATGTGCTTCAGTCTTTAACTTGATATTTTGTGTTAGAAGATTAATTGCCAGGTTGCCAAAGAAAGGTAACATCTTAATTGCTTAAAAACTTAGTATAGTTGAAAAAAACACCTGAAAGTCTTGATGAGTTGTAGAAAAAGAAACATGAGAACAGTGAATACTTGAGAAAATAAAGATGTAAGAGAAAAGATGAAAAATAGGGAGACTAAAGTCACCAAAGACAGAGTGTTTGATATGTAGTTAGTGAATAAATGAATAAATAAAAGATAACCTTGAGCCACTTCTCAAGTTTAGCCCACTTGGAACTCTGATTTTTCTTGTGATCAACTTTTTTTTTCTGGCAGAGTGACAGGCTAAGGAGTCTCCCTGCCATCAGCATTGCCCTTCAACTTAATGAATTGGGGAACACATGAATGCTGATTCTCATCCAGTATGAAAGCTAAGGAAGTAATTGCCAGGTGATCCACTGCTTGCATCATCTTTGATTCCACTGAGTTGAACATTGTGCTCTTCAAAGAGATTATCAAATTATTTTGTAGTAGTTTGAAGTTCAGTAAAGTGAAATACAATTTTTCCTCCAGCAATTTGTCCTTAGTTTTTATGATCAAATATGCCAAAATAAAACTAATTTGTGGAACTTATTAAACAGAAGGCTGAAGACACAGAGCAGCTGGCTGAATCAAGGCCCTCACCCACCACAGTCCCAAGAGTTTGAGGGTCAAGTCCAGATACCAGGAGGCACAGACATGCAGTTTGTATTGATTCGGAGACTATAATGACAGTGGGTCATGACTATGGGACCAGGAACCAGAGCAGCAAAATTTGAAAACAGACTGGAGACCAACTAGGAACACCCACATCTTCCTCTACCCCTAAGTCCTGCTACATAAAAATTTAAGAGCTGCTCACCCAGGGTGACTATGTTCATGAGGGTGACTATGTTCATGTCCTGACAGGACAAATAGTATAACCAGAAAGTGATAATGCAAGAGTGGGAATTGGATGATGAAATTTGAAGACAAAAATTAATTTCACACATGATAATATCAAGTTCAGAGTGAGCATTCACATGAAGATGCCCAGTGGGAACATGGGTCTAGAGATTGAACATGTTGCTTGTGGTGAACATAGAATAGAGACTTGGGAATCATCAGCATGTAAATAATTTTTTTAAAATTGTAAATAAAATCACTCTAGCACCACTCTCTCAGACCAAGAATCCAATCATTCTTGACAAATTCACCAGACACTAGACCTGATTATGCTCCAATTCCTGCAACTGGATCCCTGCTGTATTCAGTGTCCCGGCTCCTCTTTTAGTTCCTTACCTCATTTATTCTAAGACTAGGATACACTTCTCCTTGTTTTTTTTTTTTTTTTGTTTTTTTTTGTTTTTTTTTTTTTGATCCCTTACTAATTGTCCCTTAATTCTGCCCTGTATCTGGTATCTCTGTCCATCACAACAGTGGGGTGTTGTGTGGCCCTTGCTGCTTTAAATGAAAGGCATTCATTTCTATATGTCACACAAGGAGTCCCACTGACCATCTGAGCATCACTGCTGAGCCACTAGTGAGACCACCCCTAAGGCCCATCGCTATAGCTCTCTGACCTCCAATTCTATGTTCACCAAGACGCCACACAAGAAATGTTTTAACTATCTCTTAACGACTTAACCCACATTATCCCACCCAGCTATGACCATCATATAATACACTATAGTAATATAGGTTCATCCTCTCTGATTCATCTCATCCAGTCTGTTTTATAAATACTTTGCATAGCTGTATAGCCTTCACAACAACTCTAAGAGGCATGTACTATTATTCTCATTGTGTAAATAAGTTATTAAGGATTATATATGTCTCTTTATATGATACTCTATAGCCCCTTTTCAAATTCATCCATTCTCATTGCCTTTTCTCTATCTCTGCTTCCCACATCCTGTGTAATTGTAAAGCTGCCTCTTCTCCTTGGGGCTCTGATAAGCCTACTTAGCTCTTTTGTGCATGGCTCCAATTTTAGGCTGAAATTCCCAGGAAACAGGTTCTCAGAGGGAAATCTGCATGCAGGAAGTTTATTGGAAGCACTCTGTAGAACACTTGTAAGGAAGTGAAGGAAGCGGGATTGGCTGAGCAGAAGGAGGAGCTGAATTGTGATGCTTTTGCACCAGGGGCCTCAGCCAATCCTACAGGAGCTCTGAAGCTGAATGGATGTCAAAGTTATCTCAAATTGAGGCAAAAGAGCCAGGTCTTTTAAGACTCATATTAACCAGTCATAGACAGAGACCACTTCAGGAAGGGGGAAACCACTTGGGCAAAGCTCCTTTCAGCCCAGAGCCATTGGAGGTGGAAAAGTTCTCAGTTGTCAGGGAGAGGCAATGGCACCTAGGGGAATGAGCGCAGTCTTGAAGGGGGATCTAGGTGCAAAACTACATCCAGCGTATCTATTACTAATCTGACGAACCTAGCCCCATTCCTCCTTTGTTTTACATAAATCCAGATTAGCATCAGATAAAATTAAAACCTTCCCTAATTTTTCCTCCTCAAGTTTTTGCCTCACACAAATGTGTACATGTAACCAGATGTATATTAGAGCCCTCGTGGTTATTGTGTGCAGGAACAACACCTACAATATACAGCTGAATTCCATGGATATAGAAATCAATAAGCTATTAAACTAGTATGGCTACTTCATTCTAAACTATGTTAGTCCACTGAGACCTACAGGTGTTCTTGATATAATAAGCTATAACTGATACATTGGATGCATTACATGCAATTTGAGTACATGGTTAATATACTTGAATAAAATAAAATAAAAAGAACTTCAGTTGACTCTGACAAGATTGGGTACATTCAGGGTGGTATGGCCATATACAGAGGCTCTGAAACTCTATCCATTAAACAAGTTGATAACTGTGCATTAAATATGTTTAATCAAACTATTATAAATTACCTTTTTTAAAATTTAAAATATTAACTTTTATGTTTGTGTTCTCGATGAAACAACGCATTATCTAATATGTACTCAAATATGCACTCAGATATCAAGAAAAAATGTACCAGGTTTATTGTTAGGAAACCTAGATTTCAAACCAAGCTAAGCATACTTACTAGCTGTGTAATCTTGCACAGGTTAAAGCCCATTTTCAACCTAAATAGTTCTCATCAGTAAAATGATCATGACAATAATAATGAAATCTATTTCATCAAGCTAACCAGAAAAGTGAACAATAACAAAAACTAATATTGATTAATTACTGCTTGTTAATCAATCTGCTAATTGCATTACATATATTTTCTTATTGTAAGCCTTTCCATGACCCAAACAAGTATGTACTATTATTATTCCTACTTTACGGAATAAGGAATGTGAGACTTGCACAGATTAAATAGCTTCCCCAGGGCCACACAGCAAATAACCATCAGGCCTGTCCAACTCCAGAAACCACGGTTTAATTCTCCTCCACATTCCTTCTGTAAAATACAACTGAAAGTATTTTAAAGTTGGAAAAGCCTCATTTTAAATGTCGTTGTTTTGTCCTCGGTATGTGTTGAGCTTCCTTTGTCCCTGGGCCTAGTCCGTGGTGAGATGGTAGTTGGTATAGGTTCCATCTAGTCAATCAACTTGTAGGGACAGTTCAGCCCAACGCTTTGTCCCAGTAAGAGGGAGAAGGTGGTGACAGCATTTCTGGCTCTGAAAGGATGTGCAAGTCTAATTCAGATTTGCTGTCACTGCCTGATGGCCAAGTCATTCCAAAAATCCAATTATTCAACTCCAAGTACAAGTTTCAACCCCATTTAGTAACTCTTGTAAGACTGAGGGCTCATCGTATATTTTAAGTGATACTTCTGACTGATTTATTTGTAGGTTTGCAAACATCCAGTCACATTAACATCTTGGGCCTTTCTGTACATTCAGACAGGCTTCACTCTCTAAACATACTTTATTATTCCAGTGATGTAACGGGTAAGCTCAGTCTAGTTCCTTTTTTAATTACTCTATTTCACTGTGCCAAAACATTTTAAAAAATCTCTTTCAAAATATATCAGAACTCAGTCCAAAATATAAGGTATTCACCTGTAAAAATAAGGTTGAGGGGATTTTGGAAAAAAATGCAATTACATTTTTTTAAAACACAAAAACTTTAATTGCTCACCTTATTTTTCTAAGGTCTCTGAAAATTCAAAAGAGGGGCTAAACAGATTCTGGACTTTATAAAAGAAATTAACTTCCCAGATTAATATATTGTTTGCCAACTTTCAGTTTAGAGTGAATTTTTACAACCAAGTTATAAAACTCCTGAAAATACCATGGGGACTAAGAATGGAAAAGCTCAGAGAACTCCAATATATCTGATGATAACCTAACGGCCAAAAACACATGGTGAGATTGCTATCCCAAATGGTGAAAAAGGGACAGAGTCAGTTCATATGGTAAAATAAATGTTATATTTTTATGGCATTCATATATTTTGAAAGGCCTGCCATAGGGTATTCTGTAAAACTTTATTTGGATCTGTGGGGGACTGAATGACTCATTGGCTAGTAATGGGATACAGAGCTCTCTGCTTTGGGTCCACCAATACAAATCTTCCCTGGGAAGAGAATGCTATAAAATTGTTACAGTGGATCAACCTTTGTGTAATCTTCATTCACTATCCACCCTTACACCCAACACCTTCTCTGGGTCTCCATTTGAGGGGCTGAAAGATCCCATTTATTATTGAATGATACATACATGTTTAATAAAGTAAAAATTGATGCTTCTCATTTATCTTATCTCTGAATCAAGCAATACATAATTTGTGGAAACTTTAACAAAGACATCAAGAAACCAAAGTACATGCCACAACTTATTAGCAAATGTTCAGTGTTTCACCTTAATTCTTGGAAATGAGTACAGAATACATGAAAAAGGTCCAACTAATGAAAAATATGCAAAGAAAGAAGTAATAACTGAATTGAGTATTTAAAAGAAGTAGAGAGAAGGAAACTCACATTCACTGGGCACATCCTATGTATTGGGTTGGGCATCAGCTAAGTACTTCCACTTATATGGCATAATTCTCACGAAATATAGGTATTTTTTTTACATGTTGATGGGTGAGGATACTGAGGCTTAAAAAATTAAGTGAATTGAGACTACACAACTTGGATATTCTGACTGTTGCTGCTAAAGCTGTGGCTTTTAAAAAGCCAATCTAAAATCAGAATAAGTTCATACTTTAAAAAGTGTAAGTTACTCTGTATAACATTTAAATGGCTGGAATTATTCTTCTATGGACTATATAACAGTATGTGCATATACATAGAATATGTACATATAGTATACACAGTATGGAACTATATGTGTATTTTTGACATGCACATATTTTTATAACTTAAAAAAATTGCCTTGACAAGTTTTCTTAAAAAAAAAACAACAAAAAAAACTACACAGTTTGGCAGAGATAGGGCTTAAAATCAAACAAAAATATCTATGATTCTAAAGCTTGTCTGCATTTTAGCCTTCAGCCTCTGAGTGTATGTTGAAGGCATAAAACTCACAGACACATGCCATCAACAAACTAAAAATCCACGCTGCCAACGAATCTCCACCATCCAGTTTCCCAAATAAAAGTGTTTTGCTTTTCAAGATCATCTCTTCACTGCAAATGTGAAGTGACTCTAAGTTTTTCCATGGGAGCACACTCCATAATGATGAAAACATGCATTTCCATTTTATGAATGGAAATGCTCCACTGGTGACAAACCTCCCCCAACAGGAGATCATTTTTAACACCTCTCCCCCTCTGTGACAAAATTACTTATGGGAATAACCAAGAGATGCACAAAAATAATAATAGAAAGAAAAGATTTGCAGATAGAGAAAGGTTTTCTTTTATTGAAAATCTAGTTCAAAAATCATATAGAGGTAATTGTCCAATAACTAGTAAATAGAATTTAATAAAACTGAAATATCTGCAAAAAGTACAATTTAGGTTAAGTACTAAATGGTATTCCTGATGTAGCACTGTATATTTTTTATTTGGTCTTTAGGTTTAAAACAACTGACAATTTTTTAAAAAAATTAAATGAATTTTTAAGCATGCTATTCAAATGCAGTAAAAGATGTTTACTTCTGAACTACAATATACACTTCCAATGAGTACTTTGTACTTCGTGTTTTACATTCTAAACACAGATTTAAAACTCTGAATGGTCACAAAGGATGATAGAATTGAAGGAACTTATTTCTTTATTTTTATACTTTATTATGGTTTATTTCAACTCTACTGCTTAAGACACAGGAACACGCAGTGCCACAAGAGTTGAAGACTCAAATAGTGCTGAAACATTTTGAATCCTCAACAAACTTCTGAAAACAAGCACTTCAGCTGAGTCCTTATGTGTTGGGGAACATATGGTAGAGCTAGGAGTTTGCCAAGTTAACATCCAAATAGAAAACAATGTTTATTAAAGGGCAAGCAATAAAAGGTGCTAATTTGAAGCTACATGTATATTACTAAGATTCACCATTACGATTAGAAAGCAGACCAACAAACGTTTTTTTGAGAAAGACGTCTTTTGTTCCTGACAACACCTGGTTATAATGAAAACCAACCGCTTTAGTGAGTTTTATGATTGATTTTAAGTTCCCTGTAGTTAGGGCAAATCACACTCACTGCCCCCACCCTCAGTTTCCTGTTTAACACTGACTTAACAGATATACCTGCAATGGGGTCACATCTCTTCCAAGACATGAGATACTTAACTCTTCCTCACAAAGGACAAGTAAGCTCTGTGGAGATCTCTCTTCATAGAGAAAAGTCAGTTTTCTGACACTATATAACATTTCCATCGAGTGCTCATTTGGAACTACGTGCCTTTAATCACTGCCCCCGATAACAAAAAGATAAAATCACGTGGCTGCTTTGTGGGTTTTTGTCATCTTGCCAAATTGCAACCGAGACAGCACAGCTCCATAGCAGCATGAACAGGGTAATAACTGTCAGATGACGTAGCAGTCGCACGACATAAGAACAGGTTGAGCAATTGTCCATCCGGGAAAGGCTGTTGAAAGTCCAAACCCTTATGTTAATGTTGACATTTCACTTTATACCTTGATGTGGACCGGTTTGTCAGCTATTTTTCTGGAAATCACACCCAGCTCAGTTATAAGTAGGGGATAGGTGGGACATACAAGGTCTGCAACATAAATCAACCAAGGAACAAATCTATAATTCTATAGTCTGTAAAACACAGCCCTGTGTCTATCATCAAGATCAACCCTGACAGTGACTAGAAGGGGCAAAGAAACAAGAGAGATGGTGTAGAAAACTATAACACCATGTGAAAAACTACAATCAGGAAACAGAAGATGGGAAATTAACAATATAGTCAGTCAGAAAGAAAACTTAACTATATTTGTCCAACACTGCATTTCTTGCAGTTAGCTTTAACACCCCATACTTGAGTTGACTTTTGTTCTATTACATAGGAAAAGTGCAGCGTTGTATCTACTCTCAAGAAGCTGGATTTATCTGAACAGGAACAGGAACCAACAAAAATGAGCAAGCCCCTTCTTATTCCAGCCTCCTAGTCTCCATCTAGAAATGTATTACAATATTATAATTATTTGTTTACTGTGTGTCCTCTTCAGCAGCCTTTCAGTTTCATTACTGTTTGGTCCACCTTTACATCTTTAAGTCTGGCACACAGTAAGGATAAATTCAGAAATAAATGAGTGACACCTATTCCTTTAATCAAACTATCTGAGAGTGGAAGTTTTGGGGAGGTCAGAAAAGGAGTCACCCTAAGAAGGCAAGCGTTTAAGGATAAACAAGAATTTTCCCAATGGATCATTAATAATTATGTGCTGGTAAATTTTGTAATAATTTTATTATGGTAGATTTATAGATTTCTTTTTAACCTAAAAGCAACTTTGTCTCCACATCTTCTCAATTCTGTTTGAAGTCCTCCTGTGCGTACAAAATTGAACTCTTTGAAAAATAAAATCCATAAGATCAAAGTGTCTTGTTGTACGCACAATATACTTTGAGTGCTCTCCTTGTAAGATTTATAAATTTTATGAATGAGTTTGCTTTCAAGTAATCCCCCCCAACTGCTGACTGCAGTCCAAGAGAATGCTGATTACACCCCCCGGCTTATTTCTAACACCCCACCTTGAAATCTCATCCGAGCCTTCTAATTCTGCCCCTCGAAAGAATTTTTTCCATTTTCCTTTCCTATCTGGCCTTCATATTTATATCTCAATTGTAACATTTTAAAATCAGATAGGATCCAAGAAAACAGAATTTTCTTCTTTCTTTCACTGAACATTATTTCAGGTGGAAGGATATGATGGGCCTGAAGACAGGACCAAGGGCAGAATCAAAGGATGTCAGTTAGTGAATCATTTTGACGGGAAGAAGTGGCCTAACAAACATTCACATTGTGTCTTAGTACCTGGGGGCCTAATCATACAAAAGACAGAGGAAATGTTTGAGGCCAAATAATACAATGCAGTTGGGAAAAAAATTATCTTATTGAGAGATCATCTAAATATATAACACAGGAAGATACTGATAAAGCTCAAAATAATGGAAGGAAAGGACCATTTGAAAGTAAATGACGCACTTTTAAAAAACATATTTGGTCAAATTTCCAAAGGACCCACTCTACTTCTACTTTGCTGTTTTCCCCAAATTCCAGTTTCCTCAAATAAGTCAATTACGTGTGATAAGCTTTAAAAAAGAGACCTGTAATATGTACAAAAGCATTAAACATAATTTGAAATTCAAATTGTGTCCCAAATAAATTGTATTGCGTTAGATTGTTTTTAACCTTTACTGCTTTTAGTCAATTTACATATAGCAATAAAAGACAGTTAAACCATTAAATTACAGAACTTTCTCAAAATTCCTCCTTAATTATGATATAAACAGGACACAAAATTAAGCTCTTACCTCCTATTTATAAACATGGATAATTAGCCAACACATTGCAGATACCAATATACTATAACCAAATTTAATTTTCAATCATTTTTTTCAGGGTGTTGGTCATTTACTGATATTGGCTGATAAATTTGTGTGTCTGTAAACTGTGTCAAAATTATCTCTAAGGAAGAGGAAAATCATATAACTTCTTGAAAAATGAGAAGCATAGAATAGCACCTAACAACTGTATAAAATATAAATTAGTTTTGAGAAAAGGGAAATTTTATATTAAACACAAGGAAAATGTAGAGGAAGGGAATTCTCAGAAAACAGTGCTGATTTTCTCTAGTTTAAGTTTTGTGGGGGATTACAGAGTTTATTACTTGCGAAAGATTTTGATTCTCAGTGATTTTTACAGAATTTTCAGCCATCTTTAAACCTCAAACAGCCTGGAGTTCTTATTCTAGGAAAATGTGTGTGATGGGAAAAGAGAGTTTTATGCAATTACCTCAACATGACTTTTTGGAGGGTATTTCTACCTGTTTATGTTATATGAACCCATTAGATTAACAAGAAACTCTCCACTAAATTTAGGCTGTAATCTCATTAAGAGTAATCTCTCTTAAATCCAAATTCCTGTCTTGATCAATTTAAAAACTCAGAAAGTAAATAAGGACAAAAAAAAAAAGCAAAATGAAATTATAACTGGTAATAATAATGAGTAAATCCAGAGAAAACCAATAATGATCATCATGCAGAATTTGTAAAGTTACTTCCTTCATTCTTCTGATTTAGCAAATTTACTTCCACATCTACACAGCACAAGTTGGAATAGAATGTTGGCAACTGGTGCAGAGAGCCTGTAGCCAGTTGGGAGAACTCTGGCCAAAAGGACGGCCTTGTGTTGAGCTAGGAATTTTGAGGTAATCCTGGCTAAAGCAAGTTTATGGCTTAGCATATACAAAAAGATGATGTACCGGGATCTGCGATTATTGCCAGTAAGACAAAAGTGCATTTTAATTTATGACTTTCATCTGAGTAATTTGAACCAAGAGCTCTGGCCCATGTAGGGATGTGCATCTGCTACGTCCAACACAGGCCTGCTCATTACTCCCATGGAAAGGCTGGCAAAGGGGAGAGAAGAACCTCAATCGAAGATTTGGACACTACCATCAACACCTGTTTCCAGTTGAAACCCGCTGAACCAATTTCTCTTTGCAAAACTAATTGAAAAAGTTAAGAAGTTCTGCAGCAGATTAAGGAACAGAGTGCCTGTCCTGCCTCGGGGAAGATTGGGTATTGTACTTATGAAAATGCCATTTAGAAGAAAAAAAGAGTCATCTGCCTCCGTGGCAGCCAGAAGATTGCAGCCAAAATTCTATGGTGCCCAAACTTTTGGTCAGTTGTCGGCCCAGAAGGGGAACACAGCCTCGCTGGTGAGATCAGCCCCCCTGGAGAAGCTATCCAGTAAGGACTGCAAAAGAAGCCAAGGTTCAATGAAATAGAGGGCACACAGGCTCTCAGCAACAGTGCCCATCTAATGGGGGGCAGAGACCTGATAAAGATCTGTGTTTCTCCCTCCTCCTTGTCTGATTTTGGGAAAGGTTTCTCTACTGCTGGCCCTCCCTTATTTTGACTGACAATCCAAACTGTCTATATGCAAAATCAATTTTATTGTAGTCTTTGGATTAACTAACAACTGTTCTTTTATCCAAATAACAGTTGCTATACCAATGATGACAAAACCACCAATGTAGTGTTAGAGGTAATCTAGATTGTACTTTTAAACAAACTGAGCTTCAATTCTTTCTATTAGGTGGAATAAATAACCACATTTATCATGTAGTTTGAGAGACTGCACCACATGCAGTGGTTCCCAAACTTTTACTGCATGTTGGAATCACAGATCTTTAAAAATATGTAAGTGTGACTTCAAACTGGAATATTCAAGTTCAATTGACAGGAGATGTGATCTGGATATTGGGGCTTGTAAACACTCCACAAATTATTTTAATGTTCAGCTAACTTTGGGAGTCACAATTGTAGTGATTAAACAGAGTCCCACAGCTTCTCAGGTTCAAAACAGCTTCTTCATTTACTCTGGAAAGATAACATCAACAACTAATAGACATGATCATAGTTATTGTGAAAATTTAATACAAGAACAAAGAAAAGTGCCCAGTACTTAGTAAGTGCTCAATAAAAGTTCGTTTAAAAGTGAATCACTTCTGAAAGGCATATGTATGTCCACTCCCAGGCAAAAGGAGCCTGTTTACATGATCCTATATAATAAAAGGGTAATACGCAAATTGACGCTAAGGGCAGAAAAACTGGGAACAGTCACTATGACACACACTGACCACCAGGGGGCAGATGCTCAATGCAGGAGCTGCCCCCTGATGGCCAGTGCACTTCCACAGGAGGAGCGCCACTCAGCCAGAAGCCAGCTCATGGCTGGCCAGCGTAGTTGTGGTGGCAGGAGCCCGACCCCCTGGGCCTAAGCTGGCAGTCAGACATCCCTCTGGCAGCCCAGGAGCCCTTGGGGGATATCCAACTAAGGGCTTAGGCCCCGGGGAGTGGGCCTAAGCCCTTAGTTAGACATCCTTAGTGCTGCCGTGGAGGCAGCAGGCTGGGCTGAGGGACCCCCTTCTCCAGTGCACAAATTTTCATGCACCGGGCCTCAAGTTTTAATATAAATTCTTAGACTAGTTTCATTCATTCTAAACATATTTATGAAACAATTTGCACTACTTTTCTTAATAGTTTCAAAGAGCACAAGTTTCTTCTTATGGTTTGTAGGTCAGAAGTCCATTACTGGTTTCACTGGGCTAAAATCAAGATGTCATCAAGGCTGTGTTTCTGGAGGTTCTAGGTGAGTATCTGCTTCTCTGCTTTTTTCACCTTGCAGAGGCCTCCCATCCCGCTTAGTTAATGACCACCCCCCCTCATCCATCTTCACAGCCAGTCAACACTGCATCTCCCTAACTCCTTTTCCATGCTCATACTTCCTGCTGACCAACCCCAGCTTGAAACCCCAGATTTTTGTTTTGCTTTTTTAAAGTATATTTTTATTTATTTCAGAGAGGAAGAGAGAAGGGGAGAGAGATAGAAACATCAATGATGGGAGAGAATCATTGATTGGCTGCTTCTTGCACATCCTCCACTGGGGATCACACCCACAACCCAGGCATGTGCCCTATTGGGGAATCGAACCCTGACCTCCTGGTTCATAGGTCAATGCTCAACCACTGAGCCACTCTGGCCGGGCAATATTTCTGATTTTAAAGTCTCATGGGATTAGTTTGGGCCTACCTGGGTAATGTAGGCTAATTTCCCCATCTCAAGGTCAGTAGCCTCAATCACATCTCTAACATTCTTTTTCCCTTGTAAACCAACATATTCAGAGGTTCCAGCAAGTAGGGTGTGTACCTCTTTGAAGAACCAGCATTCTTTCTCCTACCGCAGAATTGCTGTGGCCTTTTAAATGTTCTTTTCAAATGATCTCTTGGGTGAATAAAATTTCTCCACTCCTTAAAATCTAGCATAGGTTCCTTGTTTTGAAAAACTCCTTGTTTCACATTTTAGTTCAAGTCTTATAGACATTATTGTAAAATTTGATCCAGTTATGTCTAAGCAGGTTGTCTGATCATTGATAACTGATAAGCAGTTAACCAAATCAATCCCCAGTGGAGATAATAGTGATTCTGTGCTGACTTTTTAAACTTTTCTTTTGTTTTCTCTTAGGCTTTAGGTACAAATCTTGTACCCAATTTCCCTCAGAACTTCAGTCGGTTTTTAAAAGTTTCCAGATCCCGTTCCATTGTAATAAGTAGCACTTTATTTCTGCAGATTCCAAATACCACCTCAAGCCCCCAGCAAAAAGCTACTTGAGCAAACATTAGTAATGAGATCCCACCAGGGTTGGTCATGTTTCCTGACACTATTCACACCTCTCTGGATAATCCATCATTTCTCGGCGGCACCAATTGACCCTGAAGAGTCTGGGCAAGTGCCCAGAAACCTGTGAGCCAGGCCCACACATTTTGTCAGAGGGAGTGGGTATTACAACCTGGAAAGGCTTGCCTGAGCAAATAGCCTCCTCCCAGCTGAAGCCTCACCTTGAAAATGCACACTGAGAGTTCTCCTTGGTCCTGTCATCTGCACATGCTGCTCAGAAAGGCTAGCCCGACCACACCACCAAGGTCAGGGCTGCCACGCAGTTATAGCCACAGCCCTTCCTCACCTAATGGAGCTGTTACTCGGTAGAATCACTCACATCCTCCTTTCCTTCTCCTACCCTGGCTTCCATTCTCTTCAGTCTGCACAGTGATTTGATAGCGATCCATCTTTCCTCCACTCCTGGCGGGGAGGAGTGGGAGTCAGGGTTTGTAGTCTTATTGTGGTGGAGGGGTAACTGGAAGACAAGGCTCAGTAGGTGGAGCAGGGTCAGATGTTGGAAGCCTCTGAATGTTGGGCTGAGGCATGTGGGCTTGATTCATTAAGTGAGAGAGAGACATTGTGGGCTCCTGTGTAGAGGAGTGACATAAAGGTAGTGGCAATTTCAATAGAACAACCTGACAGTGCTAAGTGCATTGACTTAGAAGCAGAGAGAAATAGAGGAGAAGCCTGTTAGGAGATTATCACAAAAACCAAGTCCAAGTTGATAAGAGCCCACAATGGCATGCCACAATGGCAAGGATAAATCCAAGAGACTTCAGAAAGGAGGGCCCCATTGGGCTTAGTGACTAATTTCATGGTGATAAATTTGAGCGAGACCTCAAAGATGACTCGAAATGTAAAGCTAAGGCAGGAGGAAATTGTAGTGTCTCTGACACAGGAAAAGGAACTGGAAAGGGAATTTGGTGTGGAAGTGTGGGTTGAGTTGACGGTAATTAACAGCACTTATGTTACCCCTTGATCAAAATCCAGCAATAGTTTCTCACTGCAGTTAGTATAAATTCCAAATGCTTAGCATTTCCCACAAGATTCTGCTTTAAATCTCTATATTTTTACGACTCGCAATTCTTCTGATAGTAAATATCTTTCAGTATTTTGCATGAATAAGATTATTTTCTGCCTGTAGAATTAGATTCATGTCTGTCCAAACATAGAACTCTATTATTCCAAGTGATGTGGGATGTCCTATATGGATGCTACTTAAAATAGATATAGGAAAGCCTCTCTCTTTCTCTCTGGGACAGGGGCTGTGAGGATGATGTAGCCTTGTGATTGCTAGTAGCCAACTTGCCACCAAATGAAGGAAGTGTCTGTGAGAATGAGGTCAAATAGAAAAAAAGCAGAACTACAGATGGAGAGGCAGGAACCTGATGCCTCATGTCAATCCCTGGATCCAGCCAAGCCTTACTAGCTCCACATCTTAGACTTCCCAGTTACACATACTATTCAGCTCCTGTTTTTAGCTTAAACTTAGACTCTTTCACTTTCAGCCAGAGTTCTGACTATTCTATCACCTCAGGCTGCTCATCAGCATGGAATGCTTTTTCCCTATATTCTTTGCCTCACTAGCTCCCGCTTGTCTTTGGGACTTGGCTGAAATATTACCTTCTCAGAGAGCCATGTCATAAAACACCAATACGAATTAGGTCCCTCTTTACTGTTCTCTTAAATTACTTTATTACTTTTTCTTTATAGTTTTTTTTATAATTTTTGCTGATATATTGATATGTGTTAAAGGTCTATCTTCTTTAATATTACCCACATAATGCTCTCTGTGCCCCGTTAATGTCCCACTAGAATGATAGTAATGAATTTTTAAGACATAAATCCAAATTAAAGAAAATGCAACAAAACATTGGAAGCTACAAAGCGGATGTATGAGTAGCAATTGACCTAGCAGAGCCAAGAAAACTGACTTCTAACCCTAGGAAAGGCTGATAAGCAGCCTAATCTATATCATGGAAGTTCTAAAAGACTCAAGAACTCTGTGTCCGATTTTGTGAATGTAGGAGGAAAAGTTAAAACCATATCTATTTAAGAAAAAAATTACCTGTTCAGAAACCCTCCCTGCCCTCACCCCAACTGGGTGACTGTTCCTCCCTCACTCAACAGAGGGCTGAAATTTCTCTGACTAGGGTAGAGCAAAAATTCTCTGGCCTAGAAGACACCAGGAAGAGTTGAGGGGCAGGTGCAGGACTTAAAGCAGATGAATGAATGCAAGTTTTAAAATTAAATGTTTACATAGACTCCTTCCTCCATCTAGAAAGAGGGACTATCCTCCACAGGTAGAAAATGCAATCCTTCTCTGGGGAATTTGACCAGCCCAGACAAAAGACTTACAGATGGTGACCTCCGGACTTGTCTAACTTAATGGCCCAGCTTAAATCACTCCTTGGCCAAGTGCCACCCACAGACATAGACTCTCTTATGGAATCCTCACTGTCTCCCTCTTAAACAAAAGTCAATATCTAAGGGTCAGTAAGCCTTTGAAGAAATCCTCCAAAATAAAAGATAGATGTCACAGCAAATGCAAATTTTTAAAACTTGGAGAGATAGGAAAAATTTTAATATAATTATTATTTAGATCCTCGAAGAAAAAGACATTGTGTTAATAAAAAGAAAACAAGGCACTTTACTGGAGAGAAAAGGACATTTGGAGATCTATTTTTAAAAACTTGTAAATCAGCAATAAAATAGTAGAAATAAAAACCTCTGTAGAATGATTCAGATACAATTTCACTGCTGCTTACAGAGAGTTGAGAAGAAAAAAAAAGAAAAGAAAATTGGGAGATAAAGGTATTAAATTAAGAGGACCATTCCACATCCAAATAATAGAAATTTCAGTAAGAAACAATGAAAATGGAGAAGAAATCATCAGAGAAATAATTCAAGGTAATTTCCCAAACTAAAACCCCATCAAGTACTCCACATAATAGATGGATGCTGATCTACGTGAAAGCACATTAAAATGAAATTCCAGAACACTGAGAATGTTAGGAAGGTTCTAAATGCTTCTAGAGAAAAAAGAACGGTATACATACAAAGGATCAAAATTACAACTATATAGAACTTTTCAGCAGCAACATGGAAGCTAAGGACAGTGAAGTAATGACTTCAAAATTCTGAGAATTCTAGAACTCTTCAGCTAGCCAGAAGTGTGAAGATAAAATAGGGACCTTTTCAGACATGCGGGTCTCCAAGAGATTTCACTTTCATCTTTTCTCAAGAAGATATATTCTGCCCTAACCACTTTGGCTCAGTGGATAGAGCGTCGGCCTGTGGACTCAAGGGTCCCAGGTTCAATTCCGGTCAAGGGCATGTACCTTGGTTGCGGGCACATCCCCAGTGGGGAGTGTGCAGGAGGCAGCTGATCTGTGTTTCTCTCTCATCAATGTTTCTAACTCTCTATCCCTCTCCCTTCCTCTCTGTAAAAAATCAATAAAATTTATTTTTTTTAAAAAAGAAGATATATTCTGCTAAAATGAGGAGATAAACCACCTAAGAGGGGGGGAAAAGGATCTAGGAGACAAGTGATCAAACACAAAACATAAGTAAAAGGATTCCTCAGATGATGGGAAAGAGAAAGAGAGAGATGACAACTCTGCTGCAGCCTGAAGTTTTCCCAGCACAAATGAGAACAGATGCAAAGACTCTGGGGGAGACTTCATAAACATGGGATGGATGACTATATCACCAAATGCCTTTGAATATAATTGAGAATAGATTTACTGGAGAGAGATTAGGGATAAATTAGCCATAAGTACATGGAAAACTATGCAAATACAAATAGAAGTTATGGTTATGGTTGCTGTTATTGTTGTTATTAATCCCAGGAAAAATTTAAATTTGCACAAAGATAATAATAAGACAAAAATTCCTAGCATTTCTTTAATACTTATTATATGGGATACATTACTGTGACTCTTTTTCTATTTATTAAATTACTAACTATTAATCACAAAAACAATGTATAGGTACTATCATAACCTCATTCTACAGTTGAAGAAATTGAAACTCAGATATTCAAGTGCACCATGAATTAAGTACCTTCCCTGGGATTTGAATCCAGGAAGTTGGACTTTAGATTGTCTCACTCCCTGCTGCCTCTCAAAATAAACATAAGATATTATATATCTCCATTGTGTAACATTTTAATGGGCAAACTGATTTTTCATATACCCTCCCCCCAAGTTATCAAATGATGACTTTGGAAGACTAGGAAGAAAAGAGCATAGGTATAATGTGGTATGTGTGAAAGGAAGCTACAAATCAACAGATAAGACCTTCCTTTAAAAGAATAGAAAGCAAGAAATAGCAATGTGAGCATCATTTTTAAAGACTTAGAGATAAGTGTCGTCCCCCCCCCCCTTCGGAAAAAAAAATCAGTTACAAGAATTGAATATTGTTGCCATAAATAGAAAAAGGCAGGGTGCAGAGGATTTCTGTCAAGGAACTAATGCCTTGTGGAAATATTTTACTTTTTAAAACCATGAGTTTGTATAACTTTAATGTTTTTCAAAACCACTGACACAGGGTTAAGTACCAATGACTTGCTTTAAAGCCATCAGTGCCGGTCACCTCTCAGTGTGAGTAGACATGGAAGGTCCCAAGGACAGAATGCTAGAAGGTCTACACAGCCCTTCATAGGAGGCCAACAGAACAAGAGGAAACAGAGAAGTTACTAGGTAAAACTAAAGAGAAAAGGCAAAGGGCTCAAAGAAGTTCATTGACCTAGAAAGCAAAAGAGGAGAGAACATTGGGAAGGAGAAATCCATTAATAATAAGGGAAAGAGGAGAAAGACAATGAAAATAGCAACTGACCCAAAGTGGCATCTCAGTCGTGGTTGGGGAGCAGAGTGGTTGTAGAGGATTATGGAAGGAGCTGTTGGTAAGCTATGAGATGGAGCAAGTACAGACCATAACTGTCAGTGTAGCAATGAATCCTAAAGAAGTCATTTCCTCTGGCATAGGAGCTCTCTATCTCAAGAGCTGCCCAGTTGATTTGATTTCTTTCCTGAAGTAAGCTGCCAACAGAGCAGCCGCCCCTTCAGAAACAGGGAAGGAATGACAGGAAATCGTTATTGGCAAGAAGATTTTTGACATGAGGAAAATGACCTAATTAGTTTCTGGTGGTGGCGGCATGCCATTTTTCTGCAATGCCAAAGCAAAGAAATCATAACATCTAGAAAATAATATTTCCATGCCCGCCATATAAATTCTAGCCAGATGTTGCCCCGAGGAAAGTGAGCTCCTTTGGCTTTGATGACAAGTACAGAAGAGCAAAGGCCTCCTTCGCACTATTGATGAGCCCCCGATTGCTGGTTAGATGAATCAAGAGACAAGCTTTGGGGCAGGATCACAGCCAGCCCCAGCGTTAGACCTGAAGATAAGTGAAAGGTCACCGTTTAATTTCCAGAAGAGCACCAAGTACATGCTGAAGAAGAGAGAAGCCACCTGGCTGCATTAAAGTGGAGCCTCTGGAATGCAATTGTGTTCTGGGGCAGGCAGGTGAGAGCATACTCAGCATTCCAACAAAGTAGGCGCGTGACAGGGGGAGATGAAAGCACCCCCACCACCTCCTCCTGCAACTGAGGAGGTTTCCTGTGCCTTTCATCCACCAGCCACGTGACCTGTCAGTTACCTGTAGGGGGTGTCCAGATTCTTGCCACTTGGAAATGGGACAGTCACCTGGCAGAGTGCTGTTTACTTGAAGTAGAGGATGTCAGAAAATTGTAAGTTGGCCTCCAGTTGTACGTTGATGCATACGTTTCAACTATACATTGAAGCTGCCGGTTCCTTCCTTTCATTGAGACACAGTTCAAGAGAAAGATGGTTCTTTAAATACATGTGTTCTGCATGCAGATAAGAGGTTATCAGGGTTTGTGTAAAATAAGCATCACTTCTGAGAGCTCCACCTGAAGTAAAATATATTTTGGTGAATCCCGTATCCATTTTTTCTGTGTTTTCATACCACTCAGAGGCAAAGCCAACACACACACACACACACACACACACACACACACACACACATACACACACAACACTTAAGTGAGATTAGAATTCTCACTGCCCTACCTCCTCACCACCCGAGAGGGACGGTAGATAAAGAGATGAAGGGAGGACGAGGACGTGGGTGTGGGTGCAGCCTGACTCCCAGCGATATCCTGGAGGAAGGACCAGGAGCATTTGCCTGCTCACCTCCCTTGGTGGACAAGAGAATATCTGTCTGTGGGAAACCATGTCTGAGTGACACCAACTCTGAGGCAGGAAGGACTCTGCGCTATTAGGATGAGAAGAGGCCCAGAGTAGGAGGGAAGCGCATGTGCGGTGGGGCCAGGCTGTTTAGACCAGCTAGCGTTTACTAGCTGTGTGACTAGACAAGTTATTCAAACTCTCTTTGCCTCTGTTTCCTCAACTCTAAAATGGAACAACTGATAATATTTACCTCATAGGGCTATTTTATCAGATGAAATGAAATAATTCATTTAACACGAGCTCAATAAATGTTAACTAGCATTATGTGTGCTAACAAGGCCCCTGGACTCCAAATAACCTTTCCCACCAGCCTGTTATATACCTGAAATTCTGCCTTTGGAAAATTATTCCTTGGATAGAGAATTTAGGGTACACAAGAGTCTCTAGCCTTATTAAAAGGCAAACACTTCTTATCATGTGAAAAAACATCTATGAACCTCATATTTATGAAATAGTAGCTCTCATTTCTTCGACGGTCACACGCAAGATTCCATTAAATCACCCCCGTTCATCTTTTGCCTTTTCCTGCTTCATTGCTGGTCTTACAGGATTCGTGTTGTTCCCTGGTGACCCTAGTTTTCTTCCAATCTTCCCAATCTACCTTCCTATGTCCAAGGTCAGGAGAAGCTGGCATTTTCTGCCACTTCACTGGCATGTCGACCTTTTCCTCAGAACGCTTGTCCAGTCTGTCTTAATTTCTCTGATCCACTCTCCCCCACTCCCTGCTCTATATCTCTGTCTGAAACAATCCCTCTGACATACTGTGTCCAAAATTTAGTTGTTCACCCTGCCCCCTCCCACTCGGAGCGCCTCCTCCCACTGCAATCCTTCAGCCGTTTCTGTTAGAGGCACAGCACATTTCACAGACTAGAAACCTAGAATTAGCTTCCAACCTCCTTTGTATGCAGTCGGTCAATATAGGCTTTAGGTTCTAGATCTAAAATATTCCTCAATTTCCCCACCCCCACTGTCACTACATTAGGTACCTATACTTCTCACTCAGGCTTTGGCAATAAGATCTTGACTGGTCTCCCCACATCCTATCTCTTTTACTCCTAAACTCACGTGCACACTGCCTCCAGTTCTGAGCAAACACTCTCTTATTAAAAAGAATGTAACAACTCTCTAAAGTCTGGTGAAAAAAATAAACTCAATACTTCAGCTCGCAACTACTTCTGCAGCCCTCAATCCTACTATTCTCTATATCCACCACCACGGAGTGAAATTGAGCTGCTCGGTGATGTCAGTCCGGCAGGATACAAGCCATCCTCACTCCATGTTTGTCCTTGCACACCACACTTCTAAGCTGCCCTTTTTTCTATCTCTGCCGTCTGGCCAACAGACTATGTTGCTTTTTCAAGCTCCATGGCCTTAAACAAGATAATCTCCCTGTATTTAGGAGAAACTGAAAATTGTATAATGCATTGCTTTAAGGGACCGTTGGGATGTTTCTAAGAGCTGCTATAACAAAAGAAGCCATCATTCATCAAACGACACCTATTTTTAAGGCTTAGCTCAAATGAAATCCCTGATAGAAAGCATACTCTTATTTCACTCTAAGATAGTCCTTCCTTCCTCCCTCCCTCCCTCCCTCCCTCCCTCCCTCCCTCCCTCCCTCCCTTCCTTCCTTCCTTCCTTCCTTCCTTCATTCCTTCCTTCCTTCCTTCCTTCCTTTCTTCTTTCCCTCCTTTGTTGCAATAGGCATTCATGGAGCAGCTGTTTCATGCCAGATGCCAACCAACCTTGGGCACATACGCAGGAGAGAAGCGGTTATGACCCGCAGGAAGCTCAGTCTAGTGGCATAATGGCAGACACAGAATCAGAGGTGCTTATGAGTGTCAAACACGCACAAAGAAGGGAGGTTACAACGGCCTCATCAGCCCAAGAGAAGCTCGCTAGTGATGGGGAATAAGAACTGAGCTGTGAGTGACTGAGAAGGGCTCTCAGGCTCCTGTGTGGGGAGGGGTCTTCTGGGCAGAGGCTACCAGGTGCAGGGCCCGGAGGCTCCAGGGAGTCTGGCTCCTCCCTCTTAGGCAGTGTTGCTGACACCTCGGTGTAAGAAGAATGCTCAAAGAAAATCATTTCAGGTATTCTTACAAATCCAGAGGCCCACTTTACTATGTTGGGGTCACAGCGGCCCATCATAAGGTTTTAGACAGAGGAACTGTAAAAAAGGATGAGGTAATAAAGACAAGGAATGTGTAACAATACATTCTTCTTGAATTTTAAAAGCTTAACGTAAATTAGAATAGTAAGCAGCATTAAAAATAACATTGAGGAGTATATTTTTATATATAACTTACTTTCATACAAGAAAAAAACACATATTTAGGTTGTAAAACTACATATATATGTGTATATATATTATATATATATAATTTAATTTTTGTAAGAAAGTATGTTTTTGTATATATGTGCAGAGAAAAAAAAGGCTTGAAAAATAAACCTCAAAATGATAGAGGTGGTTATATCACAAGGTAGTGGAGTTTGTATAATTTGGAGGGGACTTCCTTATTTTCGTGAATGAATATGAATTATATATTTAATTCTTTAAAAGCAGTGTGAGATCCTTTTCTTTAAGCCTTAAAGAAAGTTTAAGGCAAATAGCCAGAACCAAACTGGAATTCTAATTTAGAGACCTGCAGCCGTGAGAACAAGGAGGGCTTGACCTTGGGACAGAAGGCAATGACACAGTGCAGACCCTTCCCGGGGCGCCAGGCCCCTGTGTGGCCGGGGAGCACATGGAGCAGCAAGGCCAGCAGGGAGAGCAGGATCCGAGGCTCAGGCCTCCCAGCTCAGGCAGCATCAGGTCAGGAAATCACAGACCCAGCTGTGAGGACCTGGAAGCACAGAGGAGACAAAAGGAAGCCCAGGCAGGCAGCCCCCCAGGAGGTCTGGCATGGGCCAGCTCTAGACAGTGTCCTGTGACCACAGAGTCCTTGTCCGATGCAGTCATCCTCTCTTCAGAGCTGGAAGGTTCCACAAACCAGAGGTTGGAACAAGGCTCCCCTTAACCCAGGTGGAGACCCACGGGCCTGTGTTATAAAAAAGATTCCTAACATATTCAACTACCTTGAAGGAAGCTCAAATTGTTCCCCAAACCTGGGATCCTTCAAATGTGTGTATTCTCTTTGTGAAATAATGGCATTCTGTCCCACAAGTGTGACATTATATTTCTCTACATTGTGTTTCGAAAGTTAACATAATTAAAGGAGTTGTCTGAGACCCAGTGTTTGGAATCTGTGCTCCATATTCTGTACCCCAGACTACACTATCAGACTGTGCCATACAGTTGTTTCATGAATGTCATTATGAATAAATAATGACATACGAGACGCTCCTCTTTTACACAAAATTACATGTATAATGCAGCTGATACTGGGGATCGGAAAACTTTTCACTAGTCCTATAGCATATTCTATAAACCATGAACATTGAATTAACCCAATAAAAGTGACAATTCTGACCCTGGGCTATACCCATTACTCTAAGGTTACATACCGCTTGCAAGTCAACTCAAATTGTTCTCCATGTGGTGCTTTACTGAAATACTTATCATCTGGAAACCGTGTGCAGTGCATATTCTTAATAAATAATAACACATTTTATTTTGGTTTACTGGAAATTAACAGGGCATTTGGGAAATTGCTGTTATTGTGGGAGCCTGTTTCACATTTGCCTTGGCAGTACAATAGCTGTCTGAGTGGAAAACAGGAGAGCCAATGGCGTCGAGGGTGGGTTTTTTTCCTCTGCTGTCGGTATTCAGAGAAAACCATGCAGCTGGTAACATTAATGACATCCCACATACTCACAAGAGATGAAAGAAGGCAAGCAAAGTTGTAATGGGTTTAACCATATGAAATTGTCATTCTGAGTTGATTCGTTTTGCATTCAGACACAGTAAATCTACTTCTTTGTAACTATATTCCAATCTGTAGTCCAAATGGTCTGCAAAGTTTCAAGGCTTTCTAACGATTGTCTAAGACAGCTTGGTGAGCTTGCTGAGTAGGAAGGCAAAAAGCAATGAGCTTTGGGGCGCTATTCCTGTGACAAGAGCCCTTCTTGAGTCATTATGCCCCATTCTCTGATAGTCCTGATTCCTCTTTCCCCCAAGTTTCAGAAGCAACCCTATAAGGTCCTACTACCCCACTAATGTAACAATGAAGGGACCAGCCCCAATATGGTTAATTTTAACTGGAGAAAATATGTTTGCACAATTGGAGAGGGAAGGATAAATATGAGGTTCAGGAAGACAGGGAGAGATAGTATTAAGAAGACGAATAAAAGCAGCTTTTCTGTGCGTAGTTTCTTTGGGTGCTTTTTCTTCTTGCTGGTCCTACAGGCTGATAACTGTAGGTAAGGAGGGCCACCCTGCAAGCAGGCAATGGTTTTATAGTCTCTCAGCCCCGCTTTAGCCTTGCCAACCTTCCCACCCTTTGCCCATTTTGTTGGGCCATCCTGGCCTCCTCGCTACATTGAAATGCTACAAGTGGTTTCATTTTCATGGTAAGAGAATATTTCCAAACAAATTTCTCTGTTTCTGTTAACCTTTGTATTTCATTTTAGTGTTAAATATACATTCTCTTTCATTCATTCCTATCAACTCTGTGGGTGTTTGAGTGGGAGTTCAAATAGGCATATGAGAAACCATATAATTATTCTTATCTAATGATGCATTTTATATTTCCTGGATTTAGAAGATTTTGCTTTTTCTTACCTAATCCCCCTCTTTCCACATGACTGACTCTTGAACTTTAATGGTTTTACCATCTATTCAGATACCTAAGTTGGAAATGAAAATGACCTTTACCTTCTCTTTCCTTCTCTCCCTCCTCACCACCCCACCATTTACCTCCAAAACCACCCTCGAGTTTTCTACCCACCTTAACAGGCTCAGGCTTGGCCCTTATCATTTTCCTCCTGAGTAATTAAATCCTGCTCATGAATCTCTCTGCCTTTAGTCTCCCCCCATCCAAATCACCTTGCCATGACCCCAGAACAATATTTCTAAAGGTTAAAAAGATCACATCCCACGAGTTGATTCTCATTTTCTCAGGATTAGATTCATGTTTGCAAAGCAGCTGGGTAAGGTGGTTAAACAAGGACTCCAGAACCAAACTGTCTGGGTTCAAATCCCAACTGTGCCAATACTAACTGGGTGACTTGAGCTGCACCTCAGTTTCTCCATCTGTAAAATGGAGTAATGGCAGTATTTATGCCACAGGGTTATTGTGAGGATCAAGTGAGTTAATACTAGTATATTGAATAGAACAGTGACTTATAGTGAGGATTACACACCTTTGCTATATAAGTGAACTAACCTCCACAGAAGGCACTGAGGCCCTTCACTGTCTGCTTTTCTGTTTTCTGCCTCACCTCCCATCACTGCTGACTGCACTCGCCACACTCACTCTTCACCACATCAGGCCACTGGCCACATATTTTTGCACACGCTGTTCCTTCTACTCATCTAATTCTCTCTCTGGAAAAACTCAATTCAACAACTAGTTTCTCTCTCATATTTTTATAATACTGTGTATCCTGTTGTTATATAATGTATTGTCCCCACCAAGCTTAAGAGTTTAAGATCTTTTCATTTCAACGACTCCCTTGTGTTCACATCTTACTAGCTCCATATCTAACACAGTTCAGAACAGACAGTTACTAAATACTCAGTGAATGATTGATGTTAAAAAGAAGGAAGGGAGGGAAGCTGAGAAAGAAAATGAGTTGCTAAAAACTTTTTCTTTGTGCCAGTTGCTAAATAGTTTACATGAATAGTTCAGTCCCAACAATAGACCTATGAGTGGATACTATCATTATCCCCATTTTACCGATAAAACAAAACAAACAACAACAACAACAAAAAATAAACTGCAGGCCCAGAAGAGGTTAGATGATTCTTCTAACATCAACCTGAACTTGAAATTCATATAAATTCACAAATCTACCTCCCCTGGTCTCAAACACAGCTCTTCTCTCCTACTGCCAGCCAACACAGACTCAAGGAGAGGTCTCTTACAGTGGCTTGGGTGGCAGGAAGGCAGGCTGAGAAGAGCAAAGAAAGCAAGCATGGATTTGGATCCCAACTCTAATCTCACTAAAACTTCCTTGTGCAAGTTTTCTTTTTGTTTTGTTTTTAATTGTGTGTGCATGTGTGTGTGTGTGTGTGTGTGTTGTTGTGTTTGTTGTTTTTTTTTTTTAACATCTCTAATGCTTAGTTTCCTTAATTGTAAAATATGCATGAACAGTGCCTACCTACCACCTTCTAGAATTATTGTAAGGACAAATAATTGATTGTATATGAAGCTATCATAGGATGTCAATATGAAGCATTTAAGATTCAGACTACTAGCCCTACTAGTTTTTTGGTTTGAGAAAGAAAGCTAATTAGTTATAATTTCCATTTTTGGTGGGTTTGTTTTGTTTTAAGCCTAGCCTTAATACTCTTATAATACACCAGTCTGGCTATCTATGAGCCTTGCTTCAAAAAAAAAAAACAAAAAAAAAACCAAAAACAAACAAACAAAAAAAACATGTTCCATGCATATTTGAAACAAAGGCATTTTAGGAATGTTTGGAGTCTGGGGTGGGAGACAGGAATCTCCTAAAAGTGTAAGGAGCAAAGAAAATGAAGTTCATCATTAAGGAAAGAGCAAACACTTTCATTCATATTTTATAAATAAAACAATGCTTTTTCCAGAATCAAAGTACCAATGACCCAGAGTTGTGAAGTTTCAGCCTCAGGAATTGAGAGCAAGCAGCCTGAATAAGCTCAATAATAGTTCTATAACTATAGATGTAGAAAACCAAAAGGAAACCTTGCAACCCAAAAAGAGAGTTAGAAGAGTTCTGTGTTAATCTTAATATAATTTTAAATACTTAATCAAGTTGTAACTGAAGAAGCCAGGAACGCATGAAAAATGAAACTCTCTAAATTGAACCTTTGTTTGACAGGCTTTCACCTCATCTATTTTTCTTGTGGTCTTTTGACATTTCTGCACTGCATGATCAAAGACCAGCCAAGCCTTTTACCCCCCAAATTTAGAAGCAGTTACAAGAAGCAACTTAATTAATGGCTGTAAAGACCAAGTACATTTTTCACATGGCATAATTAAAACTAGGTCAGTGAGAGAAAGGAATGAGAGACAGAGAGGTTGTCTAAATATTACGCTGATGAATGACAAATCCACCTTGAAACAATTCATCTACCATTTCTCTTTATTTAGCAATGTCCTCAGTTTTTGTAGGTAAAGAATGTTCAGTTTCCTAGATACCAGGTTTTCTAGCCATTCCCTACGTTAGTGTGCCAAATATTACAGATGGGGCTAAAATGATCCAAGGTAATTTACTGTTCTCTAGAGCCAAAGGCCAAGCTTGTCTCCTGCCTTTACTCTCCTATATTTACAGTAGCCCTCAGGAACATGCTCTGCACTTATTCTCTGGGCAGAGTTCCCACTGATCACCAGGGAGAGCCCTCAGTGGAATGGATGTATAGAAGATTCCATGTTTCTGATCAGAGAGGAGAATTCAGTTCAAGCCCAGCTGGGCATTCCAAAGACAGCAGAAGGAATCAGCAAACATAATATCAACAATCGGTGGAAATGCTATGGCTCTGCAAGTTTGGGGTTTTCGAATCTAACAGGAATTGTCCAAAATATTCTCCGATGTGCTATGTGGTGGATGAAGCAAGGCCAAGTAGCAACTCAGGGAATAGGGTCCACAAGCAAAAGAAAACCAAATCAAGGAAATCACAGAAACATCTGATTTGGTTCCAGACAGTCACTCTTGTGAAACTCATAGGGCATTCAGAGGAATGTTTTGAGTGCTTAGCTTGGGTTGGCTTAGCTACATGGGGGAATGAGGAACTAATTGTATAAACTCTACCAAGTGTCTGGCAGCCTGATGTGTTTTTTCCTCTGTTCTTCCCACACTCGCCCCTTTTTATAGCCACTATTTCAAACCCAAGCCTTTTATAATCTCCTTTGAGCTCTGCTCTGGAGTGCAGAATGACATTCATGCTGAGTGTGTGACTACTTGGCAATAACACCCAGGCTTCACCATAACTGATTGTCTTCCCATCAACACTTGCAGTTGTAGTGAAGCTTGCTCAGAGGTGTGGGTCTGAGCCCTGTCAGAGGAGTGTAATTGCTAACACCTACTGGATGGATGTACCCCAACAAACCAAATTCTCTAGCACACCATTTGTCAGTTCCAACCTTTTCTGCAGCCGACAAGTAAAGAAAGACATTTCTAAGTGAATGATTCAGTTATACATGTCTTTCAACACGTTATATTTTGAATATGTAGTCAGTTTTGGTAGAGTTGATGTGACATTTGATGGCCTTAAAACCACAAACACCTGAAGTGCCACCTTTCTTTGAAATTATTTAGACACTTTCTTCCTAGCTGGCTGCAGAAAGTACAGTTGCAAATCATGCCTAAGGAATAGATCCTTCTAGGCATATAAAAATGACTATTTCTCCACAAAATCACCTTTTCCATACACTCCATCCAACCTTGGGAAACAATACTATAGGCTGTCATAATCATTAGGATCTGAGGGCCTTATTCTTCCTAACTTGCTCACCTACCCCTAGAGCTCCCTCATAATACTCCAATTTCATTCCTTTCTCTTGTTTAGAATCCTTCCCAAGCTCTAAGAATCAAGCAGACATTTCTAAATGTGGCCTCATGAGTCTGTGCTTATTTCTCTCCATTGCAGGCTGAGTTGTGCCTGCAGGCCTCATTCCAGGATATCAAACTAGCCATGGCCTCTCCTGTCATCAGGCCCTCACATAGACTATTACCACTTCCTTGACTGACCTTCCCTAATCCCAACTTCCACCAACTTTGAACCTACACATGATTTAAAAACAAAAATTAGTGCTGACTTTTTCTGACTTTCAAAGTAAGCCATATTCCTTCTATAAATTCTCCACGGATAACTATTTTCTGTTCTCAAAACATGCATTACACTTAACCTTCTTTCACTAGAAAGAAATCCTTTGAGGACAGGAACTGAGCATGTAGTGTTCAATGCTGCACCCTTAGCACCTAACCCAGTGCCTGGTACATAATAGGTCCTGTATTGGTCTGTTCAGTTGGCAATAAAGAAATACCACTAGCTGGTTGACTTAACAACAGACATTTATTACTCATAGTTCTGGAGGCTAGAAGTCCAAGATCAAGGTGCTGTCAGAGTTGGTTTCTGGTAAGACATCTCTTCCTTGCTTCTCACTGTGTCCTTGCATAGCCTTTCCTCTGTGTATTCATGGAGAAAGAGGGAGAGAGCCCTCTGCTATCTCTTCCTTTCTTAGTTCTGTTGAATTAGGGCCCCACTCTTATGACATCATTTAACTTGAATTATCTTCCTAAAGACTCTGTCTCCAAATGCTGTCACATTGGAACAGTGGTTCTCAACCTTCTGGCCCTTTAAATACAGTTCCTCATGTTGTGACCCAACCATAAAATTATTTTCGTTGCTACTTCATAACTGTAATGTTGCTACTGTTATGAATCGTAATGTAAATATCTGATATGCAGGATGGTCTTAGGCGACCCCTGTGAAAGGGTCGTTCGACCTCCAAAGGGGTCGCGACCCACAGGTTGAGAACCGCTGCATTAGAAGTTAGGGTTTCAACATATGAATTTGGGGAAAACACAATTCAGCCCTTAACAGAGTCTTCAGAACATATTTGTTAAATGAATGAATGATTCCATTTTCCAAGTTCTTTTCTTAGATCGAGATTGTTGATTCATGAAGGCATGAACCACGTCTTTCTTTTGCCCTAACATCCATCATAATAACTGGCACATAGTGTATATTCAACACATATTTGCTGGATTAAGTTTAGGTTCAGTCTTCAAGGCAAAGGTGGCCTGTGACAATAGAGGTGTGTGTGTGAGTGTGTGTATGTCTGTATGAGTGTGTGTTTTCATTACAAACAAAATGTAACATAATGACTTCCTGTGATCAAACAGGAAGCTAGTTCTAAACTTCTAAGCAGAAAGTTAGCAAGTGAGCTCCAGTTCAAAAATCAATTAAAGAACAGAAGCAAGTGAGTGGTTTGCAAATTTGGTGCAATTTAATTTCTTTCCTCCTTATAATGACAGCACTTTCTCTGTGAAGTAATTTCCTTTTGATAAAAGGAGACCAGGTTCTCTGACCCCAGAAAGAAATGAATTAGTGATTTCTCTGCCTGAGAGTTGACAAACAGTTCTTACATCTTGCTCCCCTGATCTCCAGCAGTGAAACAAATAGATTCTGAAAATAATCTTTTTTTAAGAGGCTGGGGAACCACAGAATGCCTGCAGAGTCAGACCTCTAAATAATTTTTCATTTTGTTTTTCTTCATGGAGACCTCAGTGCCCTGTTGTCCATATATACCTCATACCCATGGCCTCAAACACAGGATTTGCTCAGCCAACAAAGCCAGACTCTGCAGCAAGTGAGCACCTCATCTCCAGAGGCCCCCTCACCAGGCCACTCTCCTCTGTCACCTGCAGTTCTTAGCAACAGTCCCGGAATTTTCCAGACCTGGGAGAATTCTGCCCCAACTTCCTGCTTCTGACTCTAACCTGGTAGGTAGTTAGGTGTTGTAAGAAGGTATTTTCCTTTGCCTGATCCAAATGCATCTCTTTCCACATTCAGAGAGTGATTGAAGGGTGAACCACCTGATTCTATTAGATTAACCAAATTAAAAAATGTCATTAGTCTCTGGCCTCCAACCCTCGCCTTCCTTCAAGGGGTCCTTTTAATAAGATTAGATCTCAAGGAAGACATTAAGCAAAACTCCTAGTATGACTCATATCAATCTCAGATTTTGTGGATTCTTTCTAGTGGGTACCTGTTTATAAAAGACATGTGAGATTTGAGATCCACATCACCTATGTGACTCATGTTGACAAGAATCGCAAGGGCCTAGTTTAGATTTGAGGGTCTATGCACATTTATAGAAGGAGCTTTATTCCACATCCTCTAAATCCCTGAAATAATAACCTTATCAGGAAACTTAGAGCAGAGTATCAGAAACCCATAAAATTGTACTTCATGTGTTTCTGCCTTGCTTCCAATTCCCACTTTAGTTGTGGTAGAGTTTTGTGAGGACTTCCGTGGCAATGTGTTACATCACATGCATGATGGGGGCCTTCAGCTTTCTGCCTTGGATTTTCCAGTTCCAAGGATTTTCCCATGTTGCTATATAGAACAGCGGTGTAGCCCAGGTGTCTGGTGTAGCCCATACGTCACCAGATAGTAGAGGGCACTTAACATCCCCATCAAGTAAGCTTCAACCAATGGGGAATGAAAACCAATGGATACATGCTTTACCTATCAATTCTCAGGTGGACAACTTCTAGACAGTCTGTCTGCAACTCAGAAGGATCTAGCAGGATCAAGGTCCAGGTGTCCAAAGATGTAACCAATTAATAAATGCCCTTACATGGGCTTTCCCCCCTCCTTGTTTCACTCTTCCCTGAACCTAACTCCTGTTCCCAGATCAGTATTTTTGTTCTTCCACTTTTTAGGCCTGTGGCTTTTGTCAAGTTCCTTACATTCTCTGTATTTCAGTTTTCTCATCTGTAAAATGGGGATAATACTAGTAGCTACTATATAGAGTTTAATGAAGCATTTATAAGTGCCAAGTGCAATAATAAGTGCTCAACAAATATCAACTAAAATAGAAAGACATTCTAGTGAAAGCTAAGAACCACAGCATGTGAAAGCCTGTCAGTAACTTGCTATGGAGCTTAGGGACTAAGAGGGGTGTGTGGGATAAGATGTGGTTGGTGATATTGCCAGGAGCTCAATCAGGGACAAGTCACAGAGGGTCTTATAGACTGTGCTAAGGAATTTACCCCTTCTCTTGAAGGCAATATAAAAGTATTGAAATTTTTAGCAGGAAAATGATGTGATCACATTTCTGGTTTCAGAAGATTATTCTGGAAGGTGTGAAGTGATGACTAGAAAGGGGTAAAAAATCAGGAGGAATAAAAAAATAAAGCCAAATGCTATCCATAAAGAAGACACTTGAGTAAGGCTGTAAAGTTAAGTCCTTTCTCACCAGCTCTGTTTCTCCCACAGTTGGTAGACTGCCTCTGAAGGAGAAGGCTGATGGAGTGGGATTTTTGTTTTAACTCCAGTGTAAATCAAATGATGGAATGATAGGTTTGGGATGTATATTGGTTTTCCATTGTATCGTAACAAAGTACCACAAAGTTAGTGGCTTAAAACCACACAAATGTATTATTATCTTATAGTTTGTGAGATCAGAAGTGTGGAATGGGTTTCACTGGGCTAAAATTAAGGTGTTTGCAAGTCTGGTTCCTTCTGGGAGCTCTGGGGAAGAATCCATCCTGGTCTTTCCCAGTGTCTATTGGCCATCTGCATCCCTCGGCTTATAGCTCCTTCTTCCATGTTCAAAGCCAAAAGCATAGTATTTTCAACTCTCTCTGACTCTGACACCCATTCTCCTACCTTCCTGTGTCACTTGTAAGGACCCTTGTGGGTAGGCTGGGCCCACCCAGAAAACCCAGGATAATCTCCCACCTCAAGATCTCCAACCGAATTATATCTACAAAGTCTCTTTGGCCATATAAGGTAAGACTATTCACAGGTTCCAGGAATTAGGATGTGGATATGGGGGAGGGAATTGGTATATTCTGCTTACCACAGGATACGAATAGTAGATATATGTCATCAGTGTGTTCATTCAAGTGTCTCTGATGTCCTTATTTGTCTCAGGCCTCTTCCACCAAACAGGCTCCATAGTGCTTGTGAAAGGGGGAGCAGGATCCCCAGAGTCAGCTCAAAAGAGTTTGTGAAGACAGAAGTCTGGTCAGAGTAGAAAAAGGGGTGGAGGAGTGCATCGACTTACATTGTTAATCCTAAAGCCCTCTCCTCTAACTTTTGCTGTTTAGGCATTGCCCACAAGGCACCTGCGACATCCATTTCCATTTTGCAGATGGAAAAAATAATGCCGAGAGAAGTTTAAGGGCTCACCGGAAGTCACAGCACTTCCATGGTTCAGCAGGAAAATTAATCCAAACCATCAGTGGCCCCATTTGTAACATCCCAAAGCACATTTGCTCCTATCAGGGCTTGGTTCTTAAGTGTTTCAATTTATCCAGACCCTGTAGTGATGGATTCAGAATACAGTTCCACATCAGAAAAAAAATACAACTTTCACTTTAATTAAAATGAGCTATATAATAGCTATTATAATAACGACTATAATTTTCTCCCTGGTATTTATGAGTCATTTAATAAAAACGTCCTAGGCTCTCCACAGTCCTGCGTCTTGCTCCAGGCCCCTCACTCCCCCAGTTCGTCATTTCATGGCTGGGAAAGATCTTGAAACACATCATTATAGTTAAACTATCTGGAGGGTTAAAAATATCTGTATTGTTGCCAGAATACATGTAAAATATGGGAGTTTTTCTGAGACATTAGATGGAAACAGCTTGTTTCCTCACGATTTTATTTCCTTAAGCTTTTTTTCCCCTTGCTCTCATTTCTAGCACAAAACATAGTTTTCCTTACTATTATAAGCTGAGAGAGCTACTGATTCTCTATTCCCCTTGTTGTGGCATCCACAAATCCATTGTCACACACCGGGGCACACCTCTGCACCTGCTGCCGCTTCTTTGACATCCGAGTGGAAGTTTTCCAGTAGAGCAAACATCCCTGTGTGAGTTCACCCCTGAGGTGGAGCCAGGATTCAGAAGAATGACAGAGGCTGTGGAAGTGGCTGTCTGTGCACTTTAAGAGAAATAATGTTAAGGCTGCATCAATTAAGCACTTGTTCCCATGATGCAGAGAATCAAGAGGTAGAGCAAATCAGGCAGAGTGTGCTGTTCTGAGAAGCTGTTCAAAAGTGTTTTTTTTTTCTTTTCACTGAGTTATAATGCTTGTCCAACTGGAAGGTGAACTATGAGAACTCAGCTGAGTTGAAACAAATGAAATGGCTTTTGTGGTCCTTTCCTGGTTCTCTGTGGGGAGCTGGGACGGCTACAAGGTGATCAAATACACCAGGTGCCAGAGAAAGGACGTGTTTAAGACTGAAAGGATTCTGTTGACAAAAGAGAAAAACATGTCAACCCATTTCTCTTTATAAAAAGAAGAGATAATTGATGTCTTCCCCATATCCCTTAGGAACCATAGAGAAATAAGACAAAAAAATGTTATAGTAAGAGAAAAGAAAAGCCTGCTTGAGTTTGCTGGAGGTCAGGGTCTGAGCATCATTCTTCCTGGAACCCTGAGTGTGTACCTGTTGCCAAATGTTAGTTTCATTGGATTAAATTAAATTGGATTGAATGATATAGGTTGGCACACGAAGCAGGTGTACATGACAATGTCATTGTTGAACTATAACTTGTTTGAAGAAAACCTTGTACATCGGGTCTGTGTTGAACTCTAATGTTCATCCTCACCAATGCTGAACTCCATGAGAGTCTATTACATTTACAAATAAATTAGCAATTGCATTTAAAATGTGTGACAAGATCAAACTACACAAGAAGTGAAATTTGAAAATGCATTGTAAACTGTAAAATAAACATGAATGTCTATATCTAATATTTTAAACCCAAGTAGAGAGATAACACAAATGTGTCAGGCTGTGAACATTCAGAGAGCAAGGATTATGTCGTGTTACCTTTGTGTCTCTAGTGTGTGTCAGTTTCTGGCACATATAGTAAACTATTGGATGAGAAAAATGGATAAATGAATGTATTCATGAATGAATGGTATGAGAATAGTTACAAATAAATATATTTACTGGAAAAAATAATAATACACATGAAAAATATATGTCGAGAGTCATGAAGGCAAGATCTTGAAGGTAGCTCCGGAAGGAAAAAATAAAAGAAATAAAAATGAAGAAGGCATTGACAGGAGGAAAGAAGAAAGGGAAGTACAAATGATAAATAGAGCAAAGAGAGTTTGGAAGTAATAAAATGTGAGCTGGAGATGGGAGATGGACAGGCTTACCTGGAGCAGGGCAGACTCAGCAATAATGAAAGATGACAAGTTTTTAATTGTGGGAATAGGAAAGAGGATGGTAAGGGGATAATTAATGGAGATCTGTAAATGCCTTAAGTGAAGTGTTCCCTGTTGTTTGATGGATTGGATGTGCAGGGAGAGCAATAGTAAATAATGAATATGTTATGGACCCCATGACCTAGCAGAGGCAATTGCTCAAGTAACTTACTGGCCAAAAGGAAGTGGATAAAGCTCTAAAGAGGACAACTGATGCCGACTTGCTGCATCCAGGTGGGCATTCCTGAAGGAGGTGGCTCCTGAGCAGGAATTTGAAGCATGATGTCACAGGTAAAGGTTGACAGGGAGGATAATGGGGAGTTGGGAAGGAGTGGTGAGTTTTAAAATGAAATAAAGTTAAAGTTAGAAATAAGACTTTAAAAATAATTAAGGATTTCGAGCGGGACAATTGTCAACTTAACCTCTACTTCACTCACCAAACTCCTAGAAATTTGGTCTACATCAAACTCTTCCTCTAGGCTCTCACATCACACAATAGGACACTCGATTAGGTGCTGTCTTCCTTCCGCCGCTGCTTTTTTCCCACTTGTTTTAGTCTTATCTCCTGCAAGCAGACAGTAATGTTTGTGAGAACCTTCCCTTGCACTTCTAAAATCATGTCTGCCACAAACCAGTGCTTTTGAAGCCAGCGGGAAGCACCCACACATAACTCCCAGCATCCCAAGGAGTGAGGCTCTCACTCCCATCTGTCTTTACAGCAATATCTCTGGGCCCTCTGCTCTCATTCTTAACCTGCTGCCACATAGAGCCAACCGCATCTAGTCCCATCTGTTAGCTCTCTCTTGCCTCTCCATGTTTTTCTCCCTCCTTGGAGTTCATACTTATATGCGGGCCCTCTAGCTCCTGACTGCTGGCTTCTGCCCCAGGACTCCGGGGGAGACGCCTTCACCTGCTACCCGTGCTTAAGGCTGCCCTGGGTAGTTATCCACATGTACCTTCCGGCCTCACGTGACCCATCTCCCTGCTTTGATCTGCCAACTATGTAATCCCAGAGGAAATCAGGCAGTACCTCATATGGAACCAGACCATTGAGTAGATTGGTAATAAAGATTTTGAATAACACCTTAATCCATTTATTAAATCTTTGGCAATGTTTATTTTGTTTTATTTGCTTCTGAGAGCTATGTAGATTTCTATAGGTTGGAGATATAATGCATATCTATCAGCAGTAATGGGCATAAAGAACACCCCCTCCCTCTTACTGAGAACCATCTCCCAAAATCAAAGAGCCACTCCTTTGACCTCTGCCTAGGCGGCTTACTTTGAGGGGCCCATGCACTCAGGGCAGAACTATAGACACGTGAGCAGCAACTTAAACATAGTGCATGGTGAGAGCTCTGTGGAACTTCCCTGTAAGTTAGACAAGTACTTATAATGAAAGGTTTGTGAGTTCAGAAAGCCCCAGGGTATTCAAAATGACAGTTCAGCTTCCTGTCTGGAAAGAAAATGACAGCTCTCCTCACTGGGATTAAGCTTCAGATATTTAAGAGGCAAAAGAAGAAAACTTCTGAGGAACGCATCGGACCCACTGCAGGAAATTTGGTGCCTCATGAGCATGACTCCTGCAGAATCAGACGCCTAATGTAGTGTCAGTGTACAGAGGTGTTAGGCATCATTTCAGGAAGGGAAGATCCCTTTCTCACTCTACGAACCTCCACAGAGTCTGTGCCTCCACCCACTCATGGACGGATGGCAGGATGGCCAGTCCACTCACTTGCACACAAGAGTGTTTCCTAAAGATTGTTCCAACCAGTCTCCCTTTTTCCAACTCGATTACCTCCCCTGGAGCCTCAGCTGTCCTCACACCTCGTTTGGACAGCTGCAGCCACTTCCGAACTGGTTTCCCTGCCCTGGAACTCGCTCCCCTCAAACGTGTTCTCCTCACACCCCAGAAAATGACCTGAAACTCAAATCTATTTTTTCCTCCACTAAAAGCCTTTCCACACTTCCCTGTTGCCAGAAGAAAAAAGCCACTTGTGGCATAAAACGTTTTCTATGAACTGGCTTCTGCCCGTCTCCAGACCTCTCTCACCCACTCCCCACCCAAATTCCGCCTTCTCCGTTACACTCTAGCACAGTGGTTCTCAACCTTCCTAATGCCACGACCCTTTAATACAGTTCCTCATGTTGTGGTGACCCCCAATTTCATTGTTACAAATTGAACATAATTAAAGCATAGTGATTAATCACAAAAACAATATGTAATTATATATGTGTTTTCTGATGGTCTTAGGCGACCCCTGTGAAAGGGTGGTTGAACCCCCAAAGGGGTCGCGACCCACAGGTTGAGAACCTCTGCCAGAATTGTATTATTTGTAATTCCAACTACACCTGGAATTTTGCAACCACCATACTTGTGCTGCTTTCTCTGCCTGCTACACTTTTCCAGTCCTTCCTTGATTGGAGAATTGGATAACTCTTTTTTTTTTTCCTTTATGATTGAGCTTAGATATCAGATCCTTACGAAAAAGTCCATTGATGTTCATTGGGCTTGGTCAGTCGCCCATCTCTCTGTGCCTCTCTACTACCCTATACCACCCCCCACCCGACCACCGCCTGAGCACTCCTCTGTTTCCATGCTTGTTTTCACCAGTTCACAGGTAATTTCTATGCCACATTTTGCTTCAATCCCTGACTCTCTTAAGGCACAGCAGAGCCTCACGACTGTAGGCAGCCCTAAATAAGATCCTCTAAAAATCACATCATTATAAGGTAGTAGGCATGCTAGTGGCCCCTGAATAAACATTTCTTGAATGAATAAATAAATGTGAGTACATTTGGCAGGCAATAAATAAAAAATACACAAAACATAAACAAATGCTGGGGATCAGGTAAGGTAGTGTTAATGGCTAATACAAAAAGGAAAATAAAGAAAATTTAAATTCTAAAATAAAATACCCCACCCCACCTCCATAAAAATAAAAATAAAAAATTAATTAATTAATTAAAAACTGTGACAATACTTTGAAATTGAAGATTTGGTGCTTTAAATTATTTAAGAACTACAATTTTAAACTTTTGGAAAGATGGTATAATCTTCGGGTTTCTGAAAGACAACTGCTCTAGAATGTCGATTTATTGTATTATTGACTAGTAAAGGGAAAACTGAGCTGGGGTGATGATTTAATGACAAAGAGTCTCTAAGGAGTCACAAAAGTATCACTTGGCCATGAAAATGGGGGTTTGAAGAGAAAAAATGAGCTATAGATATGAATTATGTAGTCTTCTGGTGCTTTTGATATTATGCTTCACAAAAGGCTAATGTAAAGTAAGAAAAGAACAGAGAAGCTTTTTGATTAAATAGCAAAGCTGGATTAATATTTAAGGGACAGTGTACTTAAGACAGTTGACACCTAAAAGACAGGGATGAGTAGAGAAAAATGTTGAGGTTCAATGTTAACAGTGACTTAGTTCTGTTCATTCTGTAAAATCAGTGGTAAGGAATCTGTGACATGGCATAGAAGACCTCTCCCTCCACTCCTGAGTTGTAAATTGTCACTTCTGAGGTCTGCATTAATTATTCCAATAGACTCACTTGCAATCATCCTTTAAGAGTGAACAGTACTGCTATGCATTGAAAGGGGCATGAATAGAAGGAGATTTGTCATCAGAAGAAGCCAGTTTAGTGAAACAGACAGGCAAGCAGAGATAAGAGAGCGCTGGGAACATTCAGGACTTGTATTAGACTGAACATGAGGGGAGCTGAACAGGTGGCACTCACTATGCTTATGACAGCTACACTGTACCACTCCTGACAGTCCCAGCAAAGCACAGGCCAAATGAAGGCCAATTGGAGCAAAAGTCCTTCTTTCAGTGTACATCTTTGCTTCAAATCCATACTTGATCTGATGAAAGAAATCTTCCAGGTACTGACCAGTTTGTCAGCCCTGAAGCATTCATTAAAGGTCAAATTTTGCTCCATGGTGACAGAACTGGTTTTTGTCCATGATAAAATTGTCAATGAAAAGAGGTGAGGCAATGCAAGCAGTTCTATTTAATAAGGGAGCCCATTATTTCTACTCTTGTCCTAAGTTCTACAGATAACTTATGAGCTTGTATGTATCCCTGCTTTTAATTCAGAAGATTCCTTTTTTAATTTAGTAATTTGGGAACAGGATTACATATCCTACAGTCACCATGGAACTTCAGCATGCAGGCTAGTTCTATGTAAGAATGAACACAAAGAACTCACGGAAGGGAGTCTGAAGAATGGGTCCACCCCCAAAGCTCTAAGCTTCGAGCAAGTGTGTAGACCACTAAGAGCATTTAACAGTCAGCATCTTCACTTACAAGTTCAGACTGTTCTTCAGCTAAGGGAGAGCTGAGAACTGCCATCATAGTGTTCTCCTCCATATGGAAATCCTGTCATTGTGTAAGAAGCTCCTCAAAAAGAAAAGTGAAAAGTACAAAAAGGAATCAAGTAGCCTTTAGACTTTCTGGATATGACTCAGCCTATTATCAGTGTGGACCAAATAATTCTCTGTGAATAAAATGTGGGAGTCTCTAAATGAGTTTCAGACAAATTCAACAACAGAAACATCATGAAGTGGAAAACCTGATTGCAGTTTCCAGTATGTGCTGTGAGGATGCTCAGCTTGATCAGCCAAGAGAAATGCTTTGAGTGCATGTTCTGGGCTTCACTTGGAACTGCAGGAAAACAGAAACAGAGAGGTTCCAAGATTGAGCAGCTTCTTGGAAAAATGCATGAAGTAAATCCCAAAGTAACACAACATGGCTGAAAAATATAAACTCACCTCTTCATTTCAGGAACATGTCTCAATCACTTATTGGGTATAATGTACAAAGTGTTCTGGGATCATAGATCAGGAGAGTAACTATTTATGAGGGGGGTCCAGGAAAACTTCGCAGGAAAATTGATCTTTAGAATGAGCCTTGAAGGATGAATGGATGTTTGATGGGCAGACAAGCAAGGCAAGACATCTCAGGTAGAGTGATCAACATCATTCAAATTCAAAGAAGCAAGGAAAAGCAAGATTAATTTGGGAAAGAAAAAAGTTCAATATGGCTGGACAGAGAAAGGGTATAACCTGAAGAAAACAGCATGTGATGTGAAACGGATATTAACTGTGTGACATTGGGCAATTCATCTCCCTGAAAAATACTTTCCAAGAAAAATGGTAATATAATATCTACTTTACAGAGTGGCTCTGACTATTAAAAGAAAAAAAAAGAAACTACAGCAGGTGAAAATAGACAGTACAGAGTAATTTCTCAATAAGTTTATTTTTGTGATTAGTATAAATAGCTGACATAATTTCAAAGCAAAATGAAGCTCTATGTCAGTTGTCACTAATATAGCTGCAGTCTAATGTTGTCCTACATTTTTAACTGTGTAAAGGATGCTGTGCTACCTGACCCAAATATCCCCTTCAGGACTGAAGCTCTTATTTCCCTAACTGCTAGGTACATTAGCTATTGATGGTTGACTTATACATCCCTATCAAAGAATTGCCCTCTGCCAAAGGGAGCTCCTTTGTCCAAGGTTAAACTCTCTCCCCAAGAGCAGTATGCATTCAATGACTGGTTGATGGAAAGGTACAAATCCCTGCTGTCATGTTTCAACTTAGAGCAGCTCTGCAGGACCAATCCAGATCCAGGACTTGAGTCTCTGTTGCAATTGCACCTCAGCTCAACTTCTCTCTCCACCTAATCCTATTCCCGGCAACTTTCCAATTGGTGCGGTTCTATAGAATGCTTCTCAATAAGCCTCTTGTATACACATATCCATCTCAAGGTCTATTTCCAAGGAACCCAACCTAAGGCAGTCACACTCTTAATTCACTACAACACTAAGAACCTCAATGGAATTCAGATCTAAGAATGATTCGTTCAAAATATCACCTTAAAATGTATTGATGAGGGCCTAAGGCACAACTGCTTTGCCCTGGGCTGAATTTCACCCTCAAATAGAGTTATCAGTGGTCTCTGTGTACTCTTACTAGTATTTTTACTAAAGAGCTAACATAGAGGACATAGACTCCAAGCCTTAGAGACTCAAACAAGAAACATTTGGCCATTCTCTGCCCTCCAAATCTATTAGATGCCACCAAACGAATCACCTAGAAAGCATTTCATAACACACTAAACTATGCATTCTCTTCCCCTTGAGGAAAGTTTTTTTCTGAATCATTGCTGGGTTATTGCACACACACATGCAAAAATATCTTAACATGCAGTAATCCTAAATGAAGGCACTAAAGTCAATTCCACAAAAATGTTTTTTCACAGGGATCAGGAAGCCACATTTGGAACTTTTTGGTCCTCTAGACAAAATGTATTAGAAACGGAAATAAAATCACCTAGAGAAGCATTGATTCCCTTTCAGGTGAGATGCAAGAGAAAAAGACTTGAACAAGATATTGCCTGGAATCCCAGCTGTTTTCTTCAGAACCCTTGTTCTCAGATCTATCAGGTGCTCAAGTTTTTTCCTTTGCTCCAAAGGGCTGAAGGTACTTCTCAAGGCAGTCTGCTTCACACCATCCCACCTGCTAAACAAAAGTAAGAAAGGCTGCTTGAGTGCTCACACACCCAAAGCAGACTTGTATTCACAAGGCAACCAAAGCTGTACTTGGCAATGTTTCTTAACTATAAACACATAGAGACAAATTCACAGGAAAGAGAATCACTCCCACATACTTCACCATACTTTACACTTTGTTGAGAAGTCAGCAGAGAACTTCACACTTCATTGAAAATCCATTAAAACAATTACCAGATCATTAACATGGACTTTTAAGCACTAGCTTTCAAGGTCTTTGACAGACCCTCAGCTCCTTTAGCAAGTACAATCCTAGGGAGCTGTAGGAGACATTCAACACAGACAAAGCTACATTAACAAAATGAAGTACCATGCACAAATGCATGTATTTTTTCATAATATAGCCAAACATATCACCGTCTTCTAAAATGTATCTAGCAAAGTATAGTTGATGGTCAATAAATATTAGAGGGTTCAGGAATGTGGTTCCCAAGGCAATCACAAATACCCATTGAGTGACTACCAAGGCTTTCAGTACTATTTATTTGTACGGTAATGGCTCCTACATTTGTTCCCATACCAGACCTCTCTCTTGAACTCCAGACTTGTGTTTTATGGTACCCACTCAGTATCTCAGTTGGATGTCTAACAAATATCTCAAATATAACATGTCCAAAACTGAACTCCGTGTTTCCCCTAGAGTGGCTCTACTCATGGATACCCCCATCCCAGTTAATGCCAACTCCCGCTAATAAGCCAAAGTTTTGGGTTTTGTTTTTCCTTTTTTCTTCATTGAGATGTGATATATGAGAATCTGAACAAATTTAAATTGTACAATTATATGTTTTGACATATATTTATATATATATATGTATATATATATATATATATATATATATATATATATATC
>NW_005871073.1:9083800-9085982 GCF_000147115.1 Myotis lucifugus
ACTAGAGGCCCGGTGCACGAAATTCGTGCACTGGGGGTGGGGGGGAATCCCTCAGCCCGGCCTGTGCCCTCTCACAGTCTGGGACCCCTTGCTCCTTACCGCCCGCCTGCTTGCTGCTCCCTACCACTCGGCTCGCTGCTCCTCAGTGCTGCTGTGGAGGTTCCTGCCACCTCCGCTGCACTCACCAGCCAGGAGCCCGGCTTCTGGATGAGCAGCACCCCCCCTGAGGGAACTCATTGTAGCTCCAGGCCCTGGTTGGTGTGGATCAGTAGTTAGAGTGTCCTCCCACGCATCAAAGGGTCATGAGTTCGATTCCAGGTGAGGGTACATACACAGGTTGTGGGTTGCTTGGGCAACTGATAAATGTTTCTCTTTCTCTTTCCCTCTCCCTTTCTCTCTCTCTAGAATCAATGAAAAGAAAATATCCTTAGAGGAAGACTTAAAAAGAAAAAAAAATGCTGGTTTCGTTCAGTGGATAGTGCTTTTGCAGGCAGACTAAAGGGTACCAGGTTGGATTCCAATTGAAGACATATACCTGGGTTGCCGGTTTAATCCAGGGCCCTGGTCGGGGATTCAGCAAGAGACAACCATTTGATGTCTCTCATATTAGTTTCTGTCTTTCTCCCTCCCTCCCACTCTCTGTAAAAAAAACAAAACAAAACAAAAAAAAATCAATGCAAAATTGTCCTCAGGTGAGGATTAACCAAAACAAACAAACAAACAAACAAACACCCATTCCCAGTGTGATTATTGAAGGAGCATATGAAGTATTTGTTGAATGAACGGGAAGGGATGAGACTTTGCTTTCTAACTGTTTTAGCAACTCTGCAAGCCAGAGGGTTTATTTTTATTTTTTTAAAAATATATTTTATTGATTTTTACAGAGAGGAAGGTAGAGGGATGGAGAGTGAGAAACATCGATGAGAGAGAAACATCGATCAACTGCCTCCTGCACACCCCCTACTGGGGATGTGCCTGCAACAAAGGTATATGCCCTTGACCAGAATTGAACCCGGGACCCCTCAGTCCACAGGCCGATGCTCTATCCACTGAGCCAAACTGGTTAGGGCCAGAGGGTTTATTTTTTATTTTCATTTTTATTGATTGATTATTTTAGAGAGAGGAAGGGAGCGAGAGAAACATCAGTGTGTTGTTCCACTTACTATGCTCTCTTTGGTTGCTTCTTGTCTGTGCCCTGACCAGGGATCCAACCTGCAACCTTGCTGTATCAGGAGGAGGTTCTAACCCACTGCTCAGGGTGCTGCCTGTCAGGGCCCCTCAACAAAATCCCTCTGGTGTGCCCTGGCCCCCGCTGTGGGTCGGAGCTCCTCTGCCACAGCAAAGGTTTGGGTTCCATTCTGTCAGGTTTTGGGTTTGATTCCTGGTCCAGGCTGACTGCTGCTCAGCAAGTGACCAAGGACCATTGAAGTCCATGTGCTCTAGTCATTCGGCGGGGACCCGGGGTTCCATGTCTGACTTGGCCAACTCTAATCCCTGCTACCCCCAGTCCTCCATCCAGGGCGACTTCAACTATAAAAGCTGTGTGGCCTCCAGGTAGGTCGCCCTCTCCATGGCTCGCCAGGCTTGGTTTCTCCACAGTTGCCCTGGGAGGCTAATTTCCAGGTTTCCAGGGAGAGCGCCCTCCACTCCGGACTCCCAGGGAGAGCCGGTTGGGGGCATGAGTGCTGGCTGACCTCTGCGGTTGCCCCACCAGCCCCTCACTTCCTGATCTCAGATCAGGGGACCTCACTTCCTGATCTCAGATCAGGGGACCACAGGCACCTCAGTACCCAGTCCCCTGGGTGCCGCTGCAGATCAGAGGGCTGCAGGCACCCTTTTGCCATTGCAGATCAGAGGGCTGCAGGCAAGGCTTGCCTGTGACCCCGCTCCTCAGTGCCCAGGGGCAGCCGTGCCTGTGACCCCGCTCCTCACTTCCCGATCTCAGATCAGGGGACCACAGGCAACTCAGCACCCGGTGCTCAGGGTGCTGCCATGCCTGCTACCCCACCCCTCCCTTCATGATTACATATCCGGGGCCGCAGGAACGGCTGCACCCGATGCCCTGGGTGCCGCCATGCTTGTGGCCCCACCCCTTCCTTTACGTTAGCAGATCAGAGGGCTGCAGGCATGGCTGCACCTTGGGCCTGCACCCGGTGCCCAAGAATGCTGCAATGCCTGCTGC